>NC_073694.1:123953225-123997984 GCF_029784165.1 Wyeomyia smithii
AACTTCCTTCGGGACTTGTATATTTCCTGACTTTTTAATATTCTATCTTCAGTGTTGCGGAGCCTGACACTTTTGTTGACCTGCTACTACTCGTGTCTTAACTCGCAAAACTGGAACAAAAACAACGAATTTATTTTTAATTCAACGGCATGTTTAGTATTTGAACATTCCACTTACAACAACTTCATCTGAACAAAAAACACTTCGACCACAGCAGAAATTTGTCAAAGTCAACTGGAAGATATGCAAGAATCAGTTTGATCATGTAGATTAGGGAACATTCCTTTTATAAAATACCCTTAGCGGCATCTTAGATAGGAAGCATTCCCACTACATGTGGAAGAAAATTAATCGAAACCAACTGAAACCAGTATGAATACTCTTTAGAATTCTTGCAAAAACACATTATTATTTTTAATCTATTATGTTTATTACGTATCGACAGTGTCTTCTTCTTTCTTGAAAAACAGTCACAGCACAAATTAACAGAAACCGACGTTGAATTTAAGTGGCATCAACATGAACCAATACGAAAATCGCATAGAACTATTCCATAAAATATTTAAAAAAATGAAGGCTAACGTTTAAGTACGCCCGGTGATGAAAACTTGTTTCGAATTTCTCCGATCAAAGGCAACAAAAAATCGTTACTTACTAAAACTCACAGAAAACCTCTCAGAATCTCAGAAGGGCGGGAAATATCAAGGGTTGGTTTTTAACGTTTCATAAATTTAATACCACCAGTTATCAGGGCTTTGGGCATTATCGAATATCACCCATCTGCGGAGCGCGAAGGTACATACAGACGTTTGAAATTAAATGGTAAATTGTATATATATATATATATATATATATATATATATATATATATATATATATATATATATATATATGTATATATATATATATATATATATATATATATATATATATATATATATATATATATATATATATATATATATATATATATATATATATATATATATATATATATATATATATATATATATATATATATATATAGATATATAGATATATATATATACATATATACAATTTACCATTTAATTTCAAACGTCTGTATGTACCTTCGCGCTCCGCAGATGGGTGATATTCGATAATGCCCAAAGCCCTGATAACTGGTGGTATTAAATTTATGAAACGTTAAAAACCAACCCTTGATATTTCCCGCCCTTCTGAGATTCTGAGAGGTTTTCTGTGAGTTTTAGTAAGTAACGATTTTTTGTTGCCTTTGATCGGAGAAATTCGAAACAAGTTTTCATCACCGGGCGTACTTAAACGTTAGCCTTCATTTTTTTAAATATTTTATGGAATAGTTCTATGCGATTTTCGTATTGGTTCATGTTGATGCCACTTAAATTCAACGTCGGTTTCTGTTAATTTGTGCTGTGACTGTTTTTCAAGAAAGAAGAAGACACTGTCGATACGTAATAAACATAATAGATTAAAAATAATAATGTGTTTTTGCAAGAATTCTAAAGAGTATTCATACTGGTTTCAGTTGGTTTCGATTAATTTTCTTCCACATGTAGTGGGAATGCTTCCTATCTAAGATGCCGCTAAGGGTATTTTATAAAAGGAATGTTCCCTAATCTACATGATCAAACTGATTCTTGCATATCTTCCAGTTGACTTTGACAAATTTCTGCTGTGGTCGAAGTGTTTTTTGTTCAGATGAAGTTGTTGTAAGTGGAATGTTCAAATACTAAACATGCCGTTGAATTAAAAATAAATTCGTTGTTTTTGTTCCAGTTTTGCGAGTTAAGACACGAGTAGTAGCAGGTCAACAAAAGTGTCAGGCTCCGCAACACTGAAGATAGAATATTAAAAAGTCAGGAAATATACAAGTCCCGAAGGGAAGTTGATCGGTTAAGAACAAGACGAGTTCGAAATGCACGACGTTCGACACCCCATATATCTCAAAATCGTCAGTTACGCACTTAGTTTCCATAGTCTTTAAACGAGTCTTGAACAAAAGAAAAATAAAGTATAATAATTTAAACACTCAATTGAAAGAAAAATGCTAATCAAATATTTTCAGGCAGAAGGGTATTACTATATATGCATTAAGCCAAGCTTTTTATCAATATTTTCAATATTTTCAGGCAGAAGGGTATTACTATATTTGCATTAAGCCAAGCTTTTGATTAATTGAAAATATAATGTAATAATTTCCTTCAGAATATTTAAAAGAATGACTGTTTATTTTCAGAAATGTATTGAAATGATTTGATTATGGTTGAAAGGTGCTTCAAAATGTTCAATGAAATAAAAACGTAGAATTTTACGAGCGCAGGATAGAAAAAAAAACTAAAAACAAATCAGAGCTGAAACATATTGTGGGTATGTTTTTTAGCAGCAGTTAGATATTTCAGTTTTTGCAATACAACAGTCAATAAAACTCAAGGCGGCGGTACGAAGTTTGCCGGGTGAGTATATATATATATATATATATATATATATATATATATATATATATATATATATATATATATATATATATATATATATATATATATATATATATATATATATATATATATATATATATATATATATATATATATATATATATATATATATATATATATATATATATATATATATATATTTTTTTTTTTTTTTTTTTTTTTTATTTTTTTTTTCTCGCTTATTTTCCGTCGGTCTAGTTCCGCCACTGTTGTGGCCAATCACCGACGCCCAGGGAGGCGACTCCACACCCAGGACCCTAACTCACGACCCGTTTATTAACGGACCGGCGCCAACGGCTTTACTTCCTCATGCGATGGAAGGCGTGATCCCAGAGATTTTTCGCCTCAGAAAATCTCCCGGTGTCGGCTAGGATTTAATCTAGACCAGTTGGGTTGGTTGTGAGTGGATCACGCCACCTCACAACCATCGACACCTATGTCGGCGGTGGGATATATATATATATATATATATATATATATATATATATATATATATATATATATATATATATATATATATATATATATATATATATATATATATATATATATATATATATATATATAATGCATATTGATATGATGTATAGCTTACCATACACCTCTTATTCTGCTTTTTTTTAAGGGGGGGGATTTGTTAGTAGCTTATGTATTCATGATAAATATTAGTAAATAATGAGTATGTGTGTCCAATCACAAATGGTGACTTCTCAACACTGTTAGAAATTTGTAATTTTAATTGTTAGGATTTGTTTGCTTTCGCAATTAGGACTTATCATTCGTAGGGAACTACTTGTCAGAAAAGGGGAAGTAAACTTACAACTAACTTTATTGCTAACTTATTGGCTATAAAGAGAGCTTATCGTAGCAATTGAGGATTGCAACGATTTTTGTCGAAAATTGTTAATAATTTTATTTGACATAGCTTCTAATGGTTCAACACCAGTAAGTCTATGTAATTCGAGTGTACCAAACCAAGGAGGACGCTTCAAAATCATTTTCAGAATTTTATTCTGAATCCTTTGGAGCGTTTTCTTCCTTTTTGAACAGCAACTTGACCAGATCGGGACAGCATAAAGCATTGCTGGTCTAAAAATTTGTTTGTAAATCAAAAGTTTGTTCTTTAAACAAAGTTTAGAATTCCTGTTAATGAGAGGATATAAACATCTCGTATATTTGATGCACTTGGCTTGTATACTCTCAATGTGCGCTTTGAAAATAAGTTTTTTATCATAAATTAGTCCCAAGTACTTAACCTTGTCAGACCAACTTAAAATAACCCCATTCATCTTGACAACGTGATTATTGTTTGTCTTGAGGAAAGAAGCCCTAGGCTTATGCGGAAAAATTATCATTTGAGTTTTAGAAGCATTGGGAGAGATTTTCCACTTTTGCAAGTAGGAAGAAAAAATATCTAAACTTTTCTGCAATCGACTGCATATGACACGAAGACTTTTTCCTTTTACGGAAATGCTTGTGTCATCGCCAGAGCTGCGATTAATCCAAGCAACATGCTGACTATGACGAGAGAGAAAATATCATCGCACTCGTTTCTTTCTCTCATGAATAGCCAGCAACCATCACAGTAAGCGTGGAGATCCGACAAGTGATTCAATATCTTGTCTCTTTTGTTGCCATTTTCGGGTTCTCATTGTCAATCGGCGTGAATATACAGAGTTCACTCGGAAATATCACTGCAATGCAAATCAAGGTGATTTTTGGAATATCAAAAATCGTTTCAGCAGCGTGATTATGTCAGTGCCAGCTTGAAGTTTGTTGCTATCTGGATTTTTTAAATTTGATCTGCTTTGCGGTCCGTGACGATCCCAACTCAAGATATGGCCACCAATGAACTAGGTTTATAATTTCAAACCAGTGGTTATAGGTGTCGCTTGATGGGCTGGCACAACAACCCCGAGTATTCGGAACACAACCGGAACAGGTCCGCATTTTTACATTTTTCAATGAGAGGCATGGTAGGATTTTAAGCACTTCTAAACACTGCTTTGATCATCGTTACCATGTTACTGAAACATATTCCGGCCATATATCCGAAACCAGTCGATTAACTCCGGCCATCCTCTTCGTTAAAAGAAAATATGAATGAAAACTAGGGGAAAAGCAAAACCGTTTCAAACCGAAATTGAACAGTTTCAAAGTCGAACCGTGCCAAAATTTAACAGGATCTGTATATAAATATACATACCCATACATATTTAAAAGTTTTCTGTTTTGCCACCCGCGATTCATTTTTTGCCGCGAACTAACACTGTCTTTAATTTAACCTACAACAAGCATAATATTCAAGAATCAAATTAATAAACTAATGCTGTCAAAAAACAAATAAAAATGTAATATTATTTTTCAGATATGAGATCATTTGAAAAATATTAATAGAATCCTTTTTATTACAATTGGTGTTATGAAGAAGCATATTCTCTACTGAGAATAAAAATTAATGATCATACAGATTCAAAATGTACCAAACTAAAATACGCTCAGTTACAAAACGGAGTAATAGTTGTTTATTGACAATGCTTTTAGTCGGTGTGCAGCCAAGCCGAACCAAGCGTCGAAAAACATTTACCGCCGCAATTGCTGTGTACAAGCTGTTACAGAGAATTTTTGTTATAATATCGTTATCAAATGCTCAAACGATTTCGTTACTTCATAATAGATAGATTATTATTTCTCATATCCACTGGGTGTCAATAACTCAATCTGAGAAAACGGCGCTTAGTTCAGTCTGATCGCACGCCGACATATATCAATATCATACATATCAATTGAAGAAAAATCATTGATTTTATGTTTGCTATCCTCATAACATCATGCTGTCAAAATGAACTTGATATTTCTGCTGGTTCAATCTCAGTACAGCCATACCCGAATGATCGAGAAAGATAACAAGAAAAAAATGAGAGTGAGAGTTGACGCTAAGAGAATCATTGTAACATCGCAAACTCTTTTGTAATGAACCATGCATCGTAGTTGGCTGATTCTGGTGTTGCATCATTTTGGCGTAATGTCAGTAGTATGATATTGACTTTCCGCAGCTCTGGTCATCGCAGAACAATGACTTTGGGCATCCTGGAAGCAAATCAGGAAGATCTGAAGTGAATATGTTGTACAGGACTGGACCCAAGACTGAACCTTGAGGTACACCTGCTCCGACAGGAAATCTATCAGATTTTGAATCAGTGCGTCTTGAACTGTCCTACAGATCAGACGTTTTTTCGGTTGCTTGTGGACTGGTCTTTGACTGCCTATAGCTTCAAAGTTTGTGTTTTGTCAGTGTGTCTTTTAAAGACTACCTGAAAGTAATTTCCCATCAGTCTTTTTCAAGACTACCTACTTTTGAATTTAACATTTGTTTTAACTTTTTTCGTATCACCTGAAATGGCTGGACGGAAAAAGAAACCTCGCATCGCTGCGGGGAGGAAAAGAGAGGCATCTCTTTCTGACACTTCTGACTGATATATATATATATATATATATATATATATATATATATATATATATATATATATATATATATATATATATATATATATATATATATATATATATATATATATATATATATATATATATATATATATATATATATATATATATATATATATATATGTTCGACACCACCGAAACTCCAACAGTTGACAGACAACAACATCGAAGTCAGCAATACCGGTGCCAGGTAGCAACGGACGCACGGCATCATCGATCATCAGAATCGGCGCGGACAACGTCATCATCGATAGTTAGTGCAAGGTCAGCACTTTTAGGGACGAAGCCAGGGCAAATGTATATTCGGAATTGACAATAAAATCATTCTCAGTTAGACCTTCAAACAGTTCAGTTCTAGTTTTAACTTTTTTTAAAACACTCCTAAACTTCATGCAAATTTATGTCGAATATGCCTGTAAGAGGGCTCCAATGGCTATTGCAGCATTATCTCGCATGATGTCCAATAGCTCAGCAGTGTACGGCAGCAAGCGGAAACTTCTTGTTTGCGTGACTTCGTCCATACTGAGATACGGCGGGCCAGTGTGGTCCAAAGCACTAGGTACTAGTAAACATCGGAGTAAGTTGGAAAGTACCTACAGGCTCATGTGCCTGAGGGTTGCGAGCGCGTATCGAACTGTGTCATACGACGCAATCTGCATCATGTCCGGCATGATGCCTATCAGCATAGCCATTAAGGAGGACGTAGAATGCTTCGATCAACGTGACACAAGGGGCATACGAGGTACCAGAATCATTACGAGGGCATACGAGGTACCAGATCATTCTCGATGATCAGATGGCAGCAGGAGTGGTCCAATTCCGCGAAGGGTAGATGGACGCATCGACTTATTCCGGATGTTTTCGGATGGGTCGGGAGGCGCCATGGAGAAGTGAACTTCCATCTGACACAGATTTTGTCAGGCCATGGTTACTTTAGGCAGTATCTACACAGATTCGGGCATGCGGGTTCCCCCAACTGTCCCGAGTGCGTGGATGCTGAAGAGACTGCCGAGCATGTCTTCTTTGTGTGCCCTCGTTTTGCGCAGGCGCGGAGTGACATGATGGTAGTGAGTGGACCAGATACCACTCCGGACAACCTAGTTCAGAGGATGCGTAAAGACCCGAACATTTGGAGGGCGGTTAGTGCAGCCGCCTCTCATATAGTTTTAGAGCTGCAAAACAGGCGACAGGTTGACCACCGACAAGCCAGTGTTAGCTAACGGCCAGTCTCCAGGTTAGTTAGCTAAGTTAGCAAAGAGACCTAAAGAATCAAGAGGGTGCACATATGCAAAGACTTAGCTTTGCCAGGGACTTGTGATAAGCACGAAGAGTCCCTGTAAGTGCAGGGAATTAAAACATCCGCACTGATTCTACTTTGGAAATCGAATGTTTTATTACTTAACTTCAAACTTAATTCTACCCTACCAAAAAGAGTCGGAGAGAAACAATTCTCTTGTCCGATTCTTCGTCCTGTCCTTGTTAATCCTAACACTTTTAATTAGTTAGTTATGCATTTGTATCTTCCGTCTCGCTCAATTTACTCGCGGACAGCCGTCACTTACTCAATCGAAAATCGTTCGGTATTTATTATTATTATTATTATTTTAGGTTATTTGCCATGTGGCCGTCATCGTTTCGTTCTCATCGGAAACGGAGCGTCACATTTCGACTTCGAATGCTATAGAAAAAAAAAAATAATAAAGTATCGTTCTCTTGAAATTAGTAGAATTGCTGAGTGCTTTAAGAAATGCTTATTAATCATACATGCGCGGCTATTATTTCAGAACCTGTCTGTGAGAACGGAATGTCGCGATTTATTCCTAATTCAAGAAACATGCATGGACAAGAATATTCCTGTCCATGGGAATGTAATGCAAGAGTTTATGAGAATCAAAAATGCTTATTAATTTCTTGGAAGGCCTGTTCATCTCCTTCCACTCAAAGAGCCGTGAGTCATCTAGAAAAGATGACTTACGTCGGTCTGCTGCTGGCATATGTATAATACAAAATTTAAAAGGAATGATTTCGCCATCCTTCCTGGTTTCCCATCATATCGTCATTTGTGGAGTTCGTGAAAATGCTTGCAGGGTCTCGTCGTCGAATCGATGCATCGAGCCGGGGTGCCGGAGAAATTAAACGGGAGGGGCGTGTCTGGCCTACAAGGTTCTCATCAGCTGGTGGTAGAATCGTCTTATTGCTCCTGGTGGTGAAATCGTCTTATTGCGCCTGGTAGTGGAGTCGTCTTATTTGCGCCTGGTAGTGGAGTCGTCTTATTTGCTCCTTATATCGTCAAAACCGCACGTCACCGTGTTTCGTTGAATGATCTTCACGAGTGCACTCTTGTCCTCGTATGTTATGAACTTTGTTGGCTGGCGGACTTCTCTCCAAAGTGTATTGGCTATATAATCGTATTACGCCCGCCGAAAAAACAATCTCCTAAACCAAGTGGCAGCAGTCGTTTCGTGATTGCCAATGGTTTCGTTATATGGTGATAGTCAGCTGGCTTGACTTGACCAACTATACAAGGTTGCAAATAACTTGCTTGTAGAATAACTAGCTTGCATTCATGCGCGCATCTTGATTAGCAGCGCGAAAGGAAAAACATTGTCGTTAAAACGATGCAAAACTGTGTAACGATGTTTTGCTCGTTGGGTTTTTAGTGATTGCGGCCCATGTTTTGATAGGTATGTGCTCGCATTCCACTCATTAGGTTTTGCCTCAAAATTTGGTGTATATCTAGCCCGACCGTGGGCTGTGTTAATTTTGGCCATGTCGTGGTTGACTTCCTTCTCGTCACAATTCGCTTCCTCGATATGCGTCATCCATCTCGGTATTGGTCATCCTTCTCTCCTCGTCATGCTGTTTAAACCGTTCAGCCTTCCACACCCGACCGTCCAACTCCCCTTACCCGACTCCTCGTTCTTTGTGATATATGAGAGTTTTTATAAGGAACCCTCTCGGCTGCTTCCTGGATAACTCGCTCCGTCTCGATTATTGAATTCAGAATGGTATCACTTCTTAATTTCTACTCCTACTAAGCAAGCGGTTATATTTTTTTTTTTGTGTAAATTCTTTTTTTTTTGTGGGCCAACTTGCTGTTTAATATTAATTGCACTCGCGAACGGGCTCTTATGTTCTATTATTTCTCCTAATCTTCTGCCCGTTTTTCTTTTTCTTCGGTTAACATTTTTTTTTTCCTACTAAAGTGTATAATATTATTTTTAATAATATATTTTTTTTCCATTTTTTTATCGGATGCTATCGGTTAACTAACGTTTACATTATTCATTCTCAACGAATTTTTACTTCACAATTCATTTTTTTATGCTTGAACTCAATCCGATTTACAAACAATTCTCTTTCTAATTCTCGTGCAGAGTACATTCCGCTATCAAATTATTTTTTTATCTCTTTTTCTCTGTTAATCTTTGTTGCCCGTCGTGGCTCTTTTCTTTTCATTTAAACAATTCTTTTTCTTATTGCGACTTTTTTTTCTGTTATCGGATTCACAATTATTTTATCCGATTTACAAACAATTCTTTAGGCCACTTCAATTATGTCAAACTCCTTTACTGGATGATTTGCAAATTCTCTTTAGTTATACTGCTGTCTCGGTCCGTGTGTATTCTTGTCATACTTACATTCTACTTACACATCTCTCATTATGCAGTTTGCTGCATATACCTCTCCCCCTTCCGTCCGAAGGTGTGACCACCTGTCCTAGGGATTCTGAAAGATAAGAAGGTTAGATATAGAAGGAAAGTCTCACACACTTAATCATCCTGGGTCGGTTATCCCCTTGTTATTCTTACACTCAGTTTGCATTCTCGTCAATCATTCAGGGTAACCATCCCGTTGTAACCAATCACACAATCCTAACTATTAATAGAATGGTAGAATCTACTAGCGTTAGTCGCCCCCTCGTCCAGAAAGTTCAACATTTTTTTCCAAAACGTCTTTCTTAGTTAGATTTGGCGTTAGTCATCTTATATCTTTATTTAATCAGTCCCCGTGCTTATGAGACCTTCTGTTCACTGTATGTTTTTCCCATATTCAAACTTGCTTTTTAAATTTTATTAAAAAAAATTATGCTTGAATTTCCCGCTCCTCTTTTTTGCGAAAACTTTTTTATTCTAATAAATGTCACTCCTATTGTCATTCGTCAACACGTTTTTTCTTCATTTTTAATACGCCCACAATTGTCTTTTTTTTTCTTTCGTTTCCCTTATTGAGCCCTCTTGATTTTTTTCTTCTATTATTTACCACCCGTTTAGTTAGCTCAATAAAGGCTGCATTTTTTCATTCATGGCAACCTTCTCATCTTTCCGCACGCTATTCCATTTTTACTCATCTTTCCGTCGAATTTATGCCTTTCGACTCTTGTCAGTAAACGTTTATTCATCTTTTTCGGCATTTTTTTGTATTTCTTCACGCCTTCATATTTTATGTCTTCGTTCAATAACCTTCGATTTTGGTCCAAAGCTTGCTTAGTTATCGATCGGCTCTGTCAAATAATTCCTATTTTTTTCGTTAATTTTACCGTCAGTCGTTATTTTTTTCTTTTGCTAAATGTCTATTTTTCTTTTCTAACGTCTCAGGAAATTTGCTTTAAAAACGAAAGTTTTTTCAGTCCCAATATCGTCATAGCGATGTCAACTCATTCCAATATGTTTATTTTTATTTTCACTTTGTTATGATACCGAGCCGTATGGGCCTTTTCGGAGCTTTGTTACTTTCCTTGCTGTTACTTATTATTTTGTGTAATGAAAAGTGTCGTCCTTCTTCCTCTGCGATGGTGGCTTTTGCTCTAGTCGTCTTGGAGTCTTTAATATTTTCATTTTCCCAAATCACCTTACTAACTGGTGTATTTATTTCCTGGGACATTCCCAATTTTTCCATCACTATTTTGTGAGGCTCTGTTTCCCTTTTAACGCTTTTTCCCCGCTTACTGTGATCGCTACCCTCAATGTCTTGTTTGTTCATTTTAAATATGTCCTGTTTAGTTGTACTTGCACGGTCATTAATTCTTGGCCGTGATACTTTTTCTCTCTCTTTCGTTCGTTCATTTGTTAAATTTTCTATCGTTGTTCTGCGTGCGCAGCATGAAATTCTCCCTTTGTATAGGCACAGGGTTATGATAAAAGTTATAGTGATCCCTATCACTACCGGTATACTTGTCCACGGATTTTCCAATGGGGCATAAATCAGATTTTTTTAAACCGTAGCCTTTGGTTTTAATGTCTTTTACATCAACCGATTGATTTATATAGGAATATACTTTTTCAATTCCATTCCAAATTGGGACTTCTCTTAAGTCCACGTCCTGTGTTTCCATTCTGTTTATGTTGTCTGGTAGTAATGTAACGTTTGTGTCCCATTCATAATTTGTCTCGTAGTATTCTAGTCGTATAAAATCAGTGTGTACTACCATATGCGGGGTCAATCTTATAATGCCCGCACCGTCTACGGTTTGCTGTGTCATGTTTCCGTTTATTTCAATGGTAATGTTTGTTTTCATTGGTGCAAGGTACTTCCAATTATTTCTAGATCTTGTCGCGAACCACATAGTGTGGTTAGTCACCACTGTTTTTGCTTGGCACCGCACCGTATTTTTCTCTAAAATAATTCCAGTCGCACATTTTTGGGTCCTTTTCAAATTTTCCTGGACCGTGCTAATGTCACATATTGTGACGCCTTTTAATTTAGTACATTTAGTGTATTCGTCGCTTGTTAGAGTGTATCCCCATTCACTCTCATATTTAAACATGACTATATTTTCCTCTATATGTCTAATGAGGACTGTAAAATTTGTCAAATGAGGCATAATTGCAACTCAGCGTGTTTCGAAATATTCTGTTCCTACAAGCGGTACGTAGAACTTAAAATTTATTCGTTCTTTGTCTATGAGCTCATGCTCATAATTGATATTGTTCAGCATATCAATCGTAATTCGTCCGTCTTTGTCATGCGGAAATGATAATCTTCCGTCTATAGTGGTTTCTAATAATTTTAACTTTTCTATTAGAGCGCCCGGTGAAACTAGACCTCTCAAAATATTATTTGCTGATGTATGCTGTGTTAAAGCCGCAACGAGTGTATCTAACTTTTTCTCCAGCTTGCTGCTGAGACTATTTAACCATAAAACCCATTTCTAATAGTCTGGTTTCTAGGTTGATAATATTTTCGATATTTTGGGTGAAGTTTGCGTACTTGACCACTTCAAATTTTAATTTTTCAACTTTATCCTTCATGGCCATCAAATGTGTATCCATGTTCAAAACCGAAGTATTCACAAAATTATATATGCTTTGCAGCACGTTTGCCTGGTGGATTAAACCATTTTTTAATTTTTCTTCGTTGCCTCTAAGTTGGTCCATGTCATAGTCTAATCTAGTTCTGTCATTTGAGTCCATTGCTCCCAACGCCGACCATATGCTGCGTTTTCGCTCTCTAATATTAAAATATGTTTTTATAAAATTACCCTTATTGTAAATTTCTTCCAACGTTCCTCGGAGATGCTGGGTCGCTCGCATGCACTTAATAGAGGTTATTTTCTCCTCCAGTTCCTTGCACGTCGTACGGAACTTTTGTTCTGCATCTTTCAGGAAGCTTTCTTCTTTATTGATAGTGTTGAGAGATAAAGTTATCTCTATCGTGTATTTGCCTCTTACAATTAGGGTGTTGGGTAGTCTATCGATCTCGACTTCCAGATTGGCCATAATTGGTCCTATCAATACGAGCCCCCAAATTAGCTGCGTCATCTTTTTGTCACATAGGAATGTCACTCAGTTTATAATGTTTTCCGTGTGTATTCTTGTCATACTTACATTCTACTTACACATCTCTCATTATGCAGTTTGCTGCATATACCTCTCCCCCTTCCGTCCGAAGGTGTGACCACCTGTCCTAGGGATTCTGAAAGATAAGAAGGTTAGATATAGAAGGAAAGTCTCACACACTTAATCATCCTGGGTCGGTTATCCCCTTGTTATTCTTACACTCAGTTTGCATTCTCGTCAATCATTCAGGGTAACCATCCCGTTGTAACCAATCACACAATCCTAACTATTAATAGAATGGTAGAATCTACTAGCGTTAGTCGCCCCCTCGTCCAGGAAGTTCAACATTTTTTTCCAAAACGTCTTTCTTAGTTAGATTTGGCGTTAGTCATCTTATATCTTTATTTAATCAGTCCCCGTGCTTATGAGACCTTCTGTTCACTGTATGTTTTTCCCATATTCAAACTTGCTTTTTAAATTTTATTAAAAAAAATTATGCTTGAATTTCCCGCTCCTCTTTTTTGCGAAAACTTTTTTATTCTAATAAATGTCACTCCTATTGTCATTCGTCAACACGTTTTTTCTTCATTTTTAATACGCCCACAATTGTCTTTTTTTTTCTTTCGTTTCCCTTATTGAGCCCTCTTGATTTTTTTCTTCTATTATTTACCACCCGTTTAGTTAGCTCAATAAAGGCTGCATTTTTTCATTCATGGCAACCTTCTCATCTTTCCGCACGCTATTCCATTTTTTACTCATCTTTCCGTCGAATTTATGCCTTTCGACTCTTGTCAGTAAACGTTTATTCATCTTTTTCGGCATTTTTTTTGTATTTCTTCACGCCTTCATATTTTATGTCTTCGTTCAATAACCTTCGATTTTGGTCCAAAGCTTGCTTAGTTATCGATCGGCTCTGTCAAATAATTCCTATTTTTTTCGTTAATTTTACCGTCAGTCGTTATTTTTTTCTTTTGCTAAATGTCTATTTTTCTTTTCTAACGTCTCAGGAAATTTGCTTTAAAAACGAAAGTTTTTTCAGTCCCAATATCGTCATAGCGATGTCAACTCATTCCAATATGTTTATTTTTATTTTCACTTTGTTATGATACCGAGCCGTATGGGCCTTTTCGGAGCTTTGTTACTTTCCTTGCTGTTACTTATTATTTTGTGTAATGAAAAGTGTCGTCCTTCTTCCTCTGCGATGGTGGCTTTTGCTCTAGTCGTCTTGGAGTCTTTAATATTTTCATTTTCCCAAATCACCTTACTAACTGGTGTATTTATTTCCTGGGACATTCCCAATTTTTCCATCACTATTTTGTGAGGCTCTGTTTCCCTTTTAACGCTTTTTCCCCGCTTACTGTGATCGCTACCCTCAATGTCTTGTTTGTTCATTTTAAATATGTCCTGTTTAGTTGTACTTGCACGGTCATTAATTCTTGGCCGTGATACTTTTTCTCTCTCTTTCGTTCGTTCATTTGTTAAATTTTCTATCGTTGTTCTGCGTGCGCAGCATGAAATTCTCCCTTTGTATAGGCACAGGGTTATGATAAAAGTTATAGTGATCCCTATCACTACCGGTATACTTGTCCACGGATTTTCCAATGGGGCATAAATCAGATTTTTTTAAACCGTAGCCTTTGGTTTAAATGTCTTTTACATCAACCGATTGATTTATATAGGAATATACTTTTTCAATTCCATTCCAAATTGGGACTTCTCTTAAGTCCACGTCCTGTGTTTCCATTCTGTTTATGTTGTCTGGTAGTAATGTAACGTTTGTGTCCCATTCATAATTTGTCTCGTAGTATTCTAGTCGTATAAAATCAGTGTGTACTACCATATGCGGGGTCAATCTTATAATGCCCGCACCGTCTACGGTTTGCTGTGTCATGTTTCCGTTTATTTCAATGGTAATGTTTGTTTTCATTGGTGCAAGGTACTTCCAATTATTTCTAGATCTTGTCGCGAACCACATAGTGTGGTTAGTCACCACTGTTTTTGCTTGGCACCGCACCGTATTTTTCTCTAAAATAATTCCAGTCGCACATTTTTGGGTCCTTTTCAAATTTTCCTGGACCGTGCTAATGTCACATATTGTGACGCCTTTTAATTTAGTACATTTAGTGTATTCGTCGCTTGTTAGAGTGTATCCCCATTCACTCTCATATTTAAACATGACTATATTTTCCTCTATATGTCTAATGAGGACTGTAAAATTTGTCAAATGAGGCATAATTGCAACTCAGCGTGTTTCGAAATATTCTGTTCCTACAAGCGGTACGTAGAACTTAAAATTTATTCGTTCTTTGTCTATGAGCTCATGCTCATAATTGATATTGTTCAGCATATCAATCGTAATTCGTCCGTCTTTGTCATGCGGAAATGATAATCTTCCGTCTATAGTGGTTTCTAATAATTTTAACTTTTCTATTAGAGCGCCCGGTGAAACTAGACCTCTCAAAATATTATTTGCTGATGTATGCTGTGTTAAGGCCGCAACGAGTGTATCTAACTTTTTCTCCAGCTTGCTGCTGAGACTATTTAACCATAAAACCCATTTCTAATAGTCTGGTTTCTAGGTTGATAATATTTTCGATATTTTGGGTGAAGTTTGCGTACTTGACCACTTCAAATTTTAATTTTTCAACTTTATCCTTCATGGCCATCAAATGTGTATCCATGTTCAAAACCGAAGTATTCACAAAATTATATGTGCTTTGCAGCACGTTTGCCTGGTGGATTAAACCATTTTTTAATTTTTCTTCGTTGCCTCTAAGTTGGTCCATGTCATAGTCTAATCTAGTTCTGTCATTTGAGTCCATTGCTCCCAACGCCGACCATATGCTGCGTTTTCGCTCTCTAATATTAAAATATGTTTTTATAAAATTACCCTTATTGTAAATTTCTTCCAACGTTCCTCGGAGATGCTGGGTCGCTCGCATGCACTTAATAGAGGTTATTTTCTCCTCCAGTTCCTTGCACGTCGTACGGAACTTTTGTTCTGCATCTTTCAGGATTTATTGATAGTGTTGAGAGATAAAGTTATCTCTATCGTGTATTTGCCTCTTACAATTAGGGTGTTGGGTAGTCTATCGATCTCGACTTCCAGATTGGCCATAATTGGTCCTATCAATACGAGCCCCCAAATTAGCTGCGTCATCTTTTTGTCACATAGGAATGTCACTCAGTTTATAATGTTTTGTTTGTTTGTTCGTTAAGAAACCACTGATCACTATTATTCAAACACAGAACACTCAACGCGCACACATAATAACAATTGATTAAATAACTGATTGTTGATTGAATAACTGAAATAACTAATTGTTGAACAACTGATAATAAACGTAATTGGCTCCGTAAAACATTAATTTGTATTGTGCCGTGTCAAATAAATGTTATGTGAACTGAGATTAACTACAGAGAGTGGTTACACCCCACTTCTGACACCATAAAATGCAAAGACTTAGCTTTGCCAGGGACTTGTGATAAGCACGAAGAGTCCCTGTAAGTGCAGGGAATTAAAACATCCGTACTGATTCTACTTTGGAAATCGAATGTTTTATTACTTAACTTCAAACTTAATTCTACCCTACCAAAAAGAGTCGGAGAGAAACAATTCTCTTGTCCGATTCTTCGTCCTGTCCTTGTTAATTCTAACACTTTTAATTAGTTAGTTATGCATTTGTATCTTCCGTCTCGCTCAATTTACTCGCGGACAGGCGTCACTTACTCAATCGAAAATCGTTCGGTATTCATTATTATTATTATTATTTTAGGTTATTTGCCATGTGGCCGTCATCGTTTCGTTCTCATCGGAAACGGAGCGTCGCATTTAGACTTCGAATGCTATAGAAAAAAAAAATAATAAAGTATCGTTCTCTTGAAATTAGTAGAATTGCTGAGTGCTTTAAGAAATGCTTATTAATCATACATGCGCGGCTATTATTTCAGAACCTGTCTGTGAGAACGGAATGTCGCGATTTATTCCTAATTCAAGAAACATGCATGGACAAGAATATTCCTGTCCATGAGAATGTAATGCAAGAGTTTATGAGAATCAAAAATGCTTATTAATTTCTTGGAAGGCCTGTTCACATAGCACAAAAGCCGCTCCGTGAAGCAATACCTAGCGGTGGTTCCGGGGAGTACTATGGGCTGGAGACTGGAGGGGTTTTAGTGGGTCCGGTCACTGATTCAAACCAACCCCACACCATATACATATATACATATATATATATATATATATATATATATATATATATATATATATATATATATATATATATATATATATATATATATATATATATATATATATATATATATATATATATATATATATATATATATATATATATATATATATATATATATATATATATATATATATATATATATAGTATATATATATATATATACATATATATATATATATATATATATATATATATATATATATATATATATATATATATATATATATATATATATATATATATATATATATATATATATATATATATATATATATATATATATATATATATATACACATATATACAATTTACCCTTTAATTTCAAACGTCTGTATGTACCTTCGCGCTCCGCAGATGGGTGATATTCGATAATGCCCAAAGCCCTGATAACTGGTGGTATTAAATTTATAAAACGTTAAAAACCAACCCCTCCGTTGTTTTGCTTTCGTCTCGATTAGACGCAAATTGTTTATCTCCGTTTGAGTTCGCAAAATAACAATACACCAGTTATCGTACGGGTGTTTTCTTGTCGATTAGTTCTTGTGTTGCGCGATAACAATAGCCTGTTGTATATCGGCAGAAACATCTGCACACTGGTAGGGGCAGGCTACCCCGCCAGTGATTCGATACGCAGCTGATATATCAGCAAGAATAATTCTCCCGCACCGCTGTTACCCCGCTAGCAGCACGGACCACCATACGATCGAGCGAGTGGAAGTCAACTACAAGTGGCATCTACAAGGTCGCGTGTAAGATACGGCCACTGTGTCACAACACGAAGCTGGATCTTCATTGTTTGTTCTGCGGAGACACTCGATTAATCCAACTATCAGCCGTGAGGTCGTGACTTAGACGTTCGGTGAAGTATTACATTTAGAATTTTTACTATAATTATCAATATTATTACTATGTTATAATATTATTATTAATATTATTATTGATATTATTATTATTGTTATTATTATTATTATTACTACAATTATTATTATTATTATTATTATTATTATTATTATTATTATTATTACTATTGTTATTAGTATTAGTATTGCTGTCTTTTTTTTTTATTTGATCCATTGTAGATTGAAAAATTGTTTTTAAAATTTAATATCAACTACTTGAACCCCCCCCCCCCCCCCATATTCGAATATTTATCGTTTGTGTGCGGTAGAGCGTAACGCTCCCGCAAAATGGACGACATGCAGGTGCAACTTTTCCTGGATGTGGAAACAAACGGGGAAGAAATTGAAATTTCTCCCATCAGCTCACCCCTACCTTCCCCTGTGCCCTCCCCTTTGCCAAGTCCTGTACCAAGAGTACCGGAAGTACGGGTAAAAGCTTACCCATATGCCGCTGGCGGTCCCTACGTTGTTTTTTTCCGGCCCATAAAGAAGCCATTGAATATTATTCAAATTGGCAAAGACCTGGCAAAACATTTTTCGGTCGTAACCGAGATTACGAAGGTGAGGCCGAACAAACTGCGAGTTGTCGTGAGTAGCTTGAAGCAAGCAAACGAAATTGCTGGCTACGAGCTCTTCACGAGAGAGTATCGCGTGTACATCCCTGCCAAGGATGTAGAAATCGACGGTGTGGTTACCGAGGGGAATCTCACTGTCGATGACATTTTGCGTCATGGAGTTGGCTGTTTTAAAAACCCCTTGATGCAAAGTGTAAAGATACTGGATTGCAAGCAGTTGCATTCAGTATTCAGCGAAGAAGGGAAGAAGAAATTCCTCCCTTCGGATTCCTTCCGAGTAACATTCGCCGGATCCGCGCTGCCGAACTACGTCCGCTTGGACAGGGTTCGTCTACCTGTACGCCTGTTCGTACCGCGGGTCATGCATTGCCAAAACTGTAAGCAGTTAGGTCACACAGCCACCTACTGCTGCAACAAGGCACGCTGTAGCAAGTGCGGAGGCAATCATGCTGAGAACGCTTGCAGTGGGGATACTGAAAAGTGTCTTTATTGCGAGGGAACTCGGCATGACCTTCCGGCATGTCCCGCGTACAAACAGCGCGAGGAAAAAATTAAGCGTTCCCTTAAGGAACGATCGAAGCGCTCTTTTGCAGAAATGCTTAAGTGGGCTGAGCCACCCTTGACAGGAAACATCTTTTCTTTCTTGCCAACTGATGAGGGTACATCTGACGATCCCGTCGAAGGGTGTTCCTATGCCTTGCCAGAGGGATCTAGGAAGAGGAGAATGCTCAACTCTCCTAATCTTTCTCGCAAAGGTCGTAAGATAACCCCTAGCGGAATGACCAATAAGACAACACAAAAAGGAAGCGGTGAAGAAAAACCGAAGCAAGTAACCCCCGGTTTTAATTTCAAATCAAACCAGGAGTACCCACCGCTTCCTGGGGCACCAAAAACCCCTCGTGCACCCATTTTTCGATCAGAAGATAAAAAAGAAACAGGGTTCATACAATTTTCTGATATTGTGGACTGGATATTTAAAACATTCAACATACCAGATCCCCTACAAAATATTCTTCTTGCCCTTCTTCCTACAGTGAAAACCTTTTTGATGCAACCAGCAGCAACTTGGCCCCTCATTTCAGCTATTATATCTTTCGATGACTAATACGGCGAAAGAGGTTAGGAATTTTTTCACTGTATTACAGTGGAATTGCAGAAGTATCATCCCCAAATTCGATTTATTTTCTCATTTGATGAATACATACAATTGTGACGCATTCGCGCTCTGTGAAACCTTTCTCAATTCGAACGATCAACTCAATTTCCACGATTTTAACATTATTCGTCGAGATCGAGACTCACACGGTGGAGGGGTACTTTTAGGGATCAAAAAGTGCTATTCTTTTTTCAGAATCGACCTCCCCTCGATCTCGAATATTGAAGTTGTTGCCATTCAAACGAATTTGAATGGAAAAGACCTTTGCCTTGTTTCGTTATATATTCCCCCATCCGCGCGGATTGAACAGAAACAACTCCTTGATATAGCAGAATTGCTTCCCGCACCTTTTATGATTTTGGGAGATTTTAACTCTCACTGTTCGCTATGGGGGTCGCTGTACGACGACAACCGATCTTCTTTAATTTGTAACTTGATCGACGACTTCAATATGACACTTTTGAATACTGGGGAAGCGACACGTGTACCTAATCCTCCAGCACGTGAAAGCGTGCTTGACCTATCCCTCTGCTCGACATCACTAGCGTTAGATTGCCAGTGGAAAGTAATCAACGATCCCCACGGTAGTGATCATCTTCCAATCGTTATATCAATTGCTAATGGTTCAACTCCCCCGAACCCAATCAATATTTCCTACGACCTTACACGTAATATTGATTGGAAGCGTTATGAGTCTATTATAGCGGAATCTATCGAGACTCACGAGGAACTTCCTCCGGAGGAAGAATACGCGTTCTTAGCTGGCTTGATAATCGACGCCGCGACTCAAGCTCAGACGAAACCGATACCCGGGGTAACGATTAGACAGCGCCCTCCCAACAAATGGTGGGACAAAGAGTGCTCTGAGCTGTACGCGCGAAGGTCCGCGGCGTATAAGGACTACCGGGAGTACGGCACTGTCAACCTGCTTCGAAAGTACGAGGCACTGGGCAGGCAGATGAAGAGCTTAGTAAAGGCGAAAAAACGCGGGTACTGGCGGCGGTTCGTAAACGCGTTGTCGAGGGAAACAGCGATGAGCACTCTTTGGGATACCGCCAGGCGCATGCGGAACCGTGACGTTTCGAATGAGAGTGAGGAGTATTCAGATCGCTGGATACTCGATTTTGCCAAAAAGGTCTGTCCGGACTCTGTACCGGAACAGAAAACCTTTCGCGACGCGTTTATAGCAACTACGGAAGAGCCTCCATTTTCGATGTTGGAATTTTCAATGGCTCCCCTGTCGTGCAACAATAAGGCTCCAGGGTTAGATAGAATAAAATTCAACCTGTTGAAGAATCTACCCGACTCTGCAAAAAGACGCTTGTTGAATTTGTTCAACAAGTTTCTTGAGCTAAATATTGTTCCGCATGACTGGAGGGAGGTAAAAGTCATTGTTATTCGGAAACCCGGGAAACCTGCCTCTGATCACAATTCATATAGGCCGATTGCGATGCTCTCTTGCCTCCGGAAATTAATGGAGAAAATGATCCTCTTACGGTTAGACAAATGGGTCAAAACAAACGGTTTACTTTCAGATAGTCAATTTGGCTTTCGCCGGGGCAAAGGGACGAACGATTGCCTAGCGTTGCTTTCTACTGAAATTCAAGTCGCATTTGCTCGGAAAGAGCAGATGGCTTCTGCGTTCTTGGATATTAAGGGGGCTTTTGACTCTGTCTCTGTAGAAGTTTTAAGCGCGAAACTTCATTCGCAGGGACTTTCACCAAATTTGAATAACTTTTTGCTCAACTTGTTGTCAGAAAAGCATATGTATTTCTCACATGGCGATTCGAAAACTTCCCGAATTAGTTACATGGGCCTTCCCCAGGGCTCATGTTTAAGTCCTCTCTTATATAATTTTTACGTCAATGACATCGATGAATGTCTTGCAAATTCATGCACGCTAAGGCAACTTGCAGACGATAGCGTTGTATCCATTACTGGTAGCGAGGCTAGCGATCTGCAAGGACCATTGCAAGATACCTTAGACAATTTGTCTGAATGGGCTCTTAAGCTGGGTATCGAATTCTCCCAGGAGAAAACTGAGTTGGTCGTTTTTTCTAGGAAGCATAACCCAGCTCAGCTGCAGCTCGTACTAACGGGTGAAACGATCTCTCAGGTTTTAGTCGCTAAATATCTCGGGGTCTGGTTCGACTCTAAATGCACCTGGGCTTGTCATATTAGGTATCTGACACGAAAATGCCAACAGAGGATTAATTTTCTTCGTACGATTACCGGAACCTGGTGGGGAGCCCACCCAGGAGACCTTCTGAGGTTATACCAAACAACAATACTGTCAGTTCTTGAGTACGGTTGTTTCTGCTTTCGCTCCGCTGCGAACACGCATATTTTGAAACTAGAAAGAATACAATATCGTTGTTTGCGTATTGCCTTGGGTTGCATGCAGTCGACCCATACGATGAGTCTTGAAGTGTTAGCGGGTATTCTTCCGTTGAAACATCGTTTTTGGAATCTCACTTACCGGTTGCTAATTCGATGCACAGTTATGAACCCATTAGTAATTGAAAATTTCGAGAGGTTGGTCGACCTTCAATCTCAATCCAGATTTATGACTTTATATTTTGATTATATGGCTCAAGATATTAATCCTTCTTCATACGATTCCTCCAATGTCGCACTTTTAGATACTTCTAATAATGCTATATTCTTCGACACCACCATGAAACAAGACATTTCTGGTATCCCGGATCAATTGCGACCCCAAGAGATCCCTAAGATTTTTTCCAATAAGTTTAAACATGTTAGTTATGATAAAAGGTTTTACACTGACGGATCTAATCTAGATGAGTCCACTGGCTTCGGTGTTTTCCACGAAACTTTTACCGCCTCCTAAAAACTCGATGCTCCTGCTTCCGTGTACGTCGCAGAACTTGCTGCTATTCAGTACTCTCTTGGAATCATCGAAACCCTACCCATAGACCACTACTTCATCTTCACAGATAGTCTCAGTGCCATTGAGGCTCTGCGATCGATGAAGCCTGTGAAGCACACCCCGTATTTCCTGGGGAAAATACGGCGGTTTTTAAGTGCTTTAACAGATAAAAATTACCGGGTTACCTTAGCGTGGGTCCCTTCTCATTGCTCGATTCCGGGTAATGAAAAGGCTGACTCTTTAGCTAAGGTGGGTGCTATTGATGGCGATATTTATGAAAGACCAATTGCTTATGATGAATTTTATAGCATTTTGCGTCAGAGAACACTCAACAGTTGGCAATCATCATGGAACTCAGATGAACTGGGACGGTGGCTACATTCCATTTTTCCTAAGGTATCGACGAAAGCATGGTTCAAGGGGTTGGATGTAGGTCGGGACTTCATTCGCGTGATGTCCAGACTTATGTCCAATCACTATACGTTAAACACGCATCTCTTTCGTATAGGGCTTGTAGACAGTAATCACTGCGTTTGTGGCGATGGCTACCATGACATCGAGCATGTTGTTTGGTCGTGTGCCGAATTCTGTGATGTTAGGTCCGAGCTTATAGATTCCCTCCGGGCCCGAGGAAAACAACCGAACGTACCCGTTAGAGACATTCTGGGAAGCGGTGATCTCCAGTACATGACACAACTGTACTGTTATTTGAAAAAGACTGACATTAAAATTCAATATTCTTTTGTCTATTTGTCAGAATACCCGTATACGACGCTGGAGACACGAACACGAAGAGCCTAAATCTATGTTTAAAAAACAAAAGTTTTAAAGAACACCAGTCGAAACACAAAAAGATCGTATATCTTAATTAGTTTTAAGCAAGAATTGTATTTCCCTCCTCTCACCTTAAATCCCCACTAGCTCGTAGTCGGCCGCGAGAATAAATAAAAGGCCTCCCTCTTTTCCCTGCTAACGTAGAATTAATACGAATTGTACTTGGCTCAGTAAAACAGAAAATGTATCGTGCCGTGTCAAATAAACTAATTTTAAACCTTAAAAACCAACCCTTGATATTTCCCGCCCTTCTGAGATTCTGAGAGGTTTTCTGTAAGTTTTAGTAAGTAACGATTTTTTGTTGCCTTTGATCGGAGAAATTCGAAAAAAGTTTTCATCACCGGGGCGTACTTAAACGTTAGCCTTCATTTTTTTAAATATTTTATGGAATAGTTCTATGCGATTTTCGTATTGGTTTATGTTGATGCCACTTAAATTCAACGTCGGTTTCTGTTAATTTGTGCTGTGACTGTTTTTCAAGAAAGAAGAAGACACTGTCGATACGTAATAAACATAATACATTAAAAATAATAATGTGTTTTTGCAAGAATTCTAAAGAGTATTCATACTGGTTTCAGTTGGTTTCGATTAATTTTCTTCCACATGTAGTGGGAATGCTTCCTATCTAAGATGCCGCTAAGGGTATTTTATAAAAGGAATGTTCCCTAATCTACATGATCAAACTGATTCTTGCATATCTTCCAGTTGACTTTGACAAATTTCTGCTGTGGTCGAAGTGTTTTTTGTTCAGATGAAGTTGTTGTAAGTGGAATGTTCAAATACTAAACATGCCGTTGAATTAAAAATAAATTCGTTGTTTTTGTTCCAGTTTTGCGAGTTAAGACACGAGTAGTAGCAGGTCAACAAAAGTGTCAGGCTCCGCAACACTGAAGATAGAATATTAAAAAGTCAGGAAATATACAAGTCCCGAAGGGAAGTTGATCGGTTAAGAACAAGACGAGTTCGAAATGCACGACGTTCGACACCCCATATATCTCAAAATCGTCAGTTACGCACTTAGTTTCCATAGTCTTTAAACGAGTCTTGAACAAAAGAAAAATAAAGTATAATAATTTAAACACTCAATTGAGAGAAAAATGCTAATCAAATATTTTCAGGCAGAAGGGTATTACTATATTTGCATTAAGCCAAGCTTTTGATTAATTGAAAATATAATGTAATAATTTCCTTCAGAATATTTAAAAGAATGACTGTTTATTTTCAGAAATGTATTGAAATGATTTGATTATGGTTGAAAGGTGCTTCAAAATGTTCAATGAAATAAAAACGTAGAATTTTACGAGCGCAGGATAGAAAAAAAAACTAAAAACAAATCAGAGCTGAAACATATTGTAGGTATGTTTTTTAGCAGCAGTTAGATATTTCAGTTTTTGCAATACAACAGTCAATAAAACTCAAGGCGGCGGTACGAAGTTTGCCGGGTCAGTATATATATATATATATATATATATATATATATATATATATATATATATATATATATATATATATATATATATATATATATATATATATATATATATATATATATATATATATATATATATATATATATATATATATATATATATATATATATATATATATATATATATATATATATATATATATATATATATATATATATATTTAATGCATATTGATATGATGTATAGCTTACCATACACCTCTTATTTTGTTTTTTTTTTTCAAGGGGGGATTCGTTAGTAACTTATGTATTCATGATAAATATTAGTAAATAATGAGTATGTGTGTCCAATCACAAATGGTGACTTCTCAACACTGTTAGAAATTTGTAATTTTAATTGTTAGGATTTGTTTGCTTTCGCAATTAGGACTTATCATTCGTAGGGAACTACTTGTCAGAAAAGGGGAAGTAAACTTACAACTAACTTTATTGCTAACTTATTGGCTATAAAGAGAGCTTATCGTAGCAATTGTGGATTGCAACGATTTTTGTCGAAAATTGTTAATAATTTTATTTGACATAGCTTCTAATGGTTCAACACCATTAAGTCTATGTAATTCGAGTGTACCAAACCAAGGAGGACGCTTCAAAATCATTTTCAGAATTTTATTCTGAATCCTTTGGAGCGTTTTCTTCCTTTTTGAACAGCAACTTGACCAGATCGGGACAGCATAAAGCATTGCTGGTCTGAAAATTTGTTTGTAAATCAAAAGTTTGTTCTTTAAACAAAGTTTAGAATTCCTGTTAATGAGAGGATATAAACATCTCGTATATTTGATGCACTTGGCTTGTATACTCTCGATGTGCTCTTTGAAAATAAGTTATATATATATATATATATATATATATATATATATATATATATATATATATATATATATATATATATATATATATATATATATATATATATATATATATATATATATATATATATATATATATATATATATATATATATCGAAGTCAGCAATACCGGTGCCAGGTAGCAACGGACGCACGGCATCATCGATCATCAGAATCGGCGCGGACAACGTCATCTACGGCTCATCGATAGTTAGTGCGAGGTCAGCAGTTTTAGGAGCGAAGCCAGGGCAAATGTATATTCGGAATTGACAATAAAATCATTCTCAGTTAGACCTTCAAACAGTTCAGTTCTACTTCAAACTTGTTTCGTGCTACCGTAAGAGCTTAATATGACGAACGATATCAAGGACCAGACACCAACACTTATTACTCTTACTAAATCTAACAAGTAAACAAATTAAAATTTACCTGTACCGTCGACCGGTTTCGAGCAAAATTTTGCTCATCATTCAGGACGAGGACCGATGTCCAACTGATTACTATATTTCCTCTTACAAAAAAATCCTTAAATTCACAAGAATCCAATAGCAATGCGCCCGATCTCCTCCAACATATGTACTCCAACGGAAAAAATGGCTGCGTGGTTAGTTAGTGAAATTAAAAAATTCCCAATCAACCATGGTGAAAGCGTAAAAAACGCTATGGAACTGGTCGAGCAAATCAGAGACTTGCAAGTTCGCCGTAACGAAATTCTGGTGTCCTTCGATGTTGCTGCGTTGTTCCCAAGTGTGCCAGTCACAGATGCTCTGCGAAGCCTACGTCATCATTTGAAACGTCAGCGTGTTCCAATAAATCAAATAGAAGCTTACCTTTCGGTGGCAGAAGTTTGTATGAAACAAAATGTGTTCAATTCCGGGGAAAGTTTTACAAACAAGTCTTCGGACTTAGTATGGGCAGCAAATTGTCCCCGTTGCTAGCTGAGCTTTTCATGAGTGACTTCGAAGTTGAATCACAAAAAGACAAACTCTTCCCTCGAGTTTGGAAAAGGTATGTAGACGATGTTTTTGCCCTTGTCAAAGAACGATATTTGCCCCAAACATTAAACCTACTAAACTCAAAACACGCCTCAATAAATTTCACCGTTGAAAAAGAAAAAGATAAAAAACTGCCTTTCCTGGATTTGTTAATCACGAAAAAAGAAGACGGCACTTTGAAATTCGGCATCTATAAGAAACCGACGTCTACAGACCGCTACATAACAGTGGACTCCAACCACTTTGGCGCCCAGAAACAATCGGCTTTTCACGCCATGGCGCATAGACTCTTTAACATTCCTTTGGAGAAAGATGAATTTGAAGCGGAAAAGGACAGAATCTACAAAGCAGCCGAACAGAATGGTTTGAACAGGATATTTGCTCAAAAAATACTCCGGAAACATGAACGGAAAAAACACCGACAAGATGCAACCACACTTCAACCGGAAAAAGAAATCCCCACCAGAATCAGCTTGCCGTTCTACCCAGTTCTAACAAACCCAATCAAAAATATTCTAGAACAACAAGGTCTCGCAGTAGCACACAAAAGTGGCAACACACTGCGGGAAATTCTATGTAACCTGAGAGATAAGGTCCCCAGCGATGAGCAGTCTGGAATCTACCAGATTCCATGCAAAGATTGCACTGCTGTATATATTGGACAAACACGCCGCAAATGCAAAACTCGTCTAAAGGAGCATAAAAAAGCAGTTGAACACAATGAATTTTGCGAATCAAGCGTAGCGGCACATACAATCAGCCAAAACCATGAAATTGATTGGAAAAGTGCAAAACTGGTAAAACCAGTGCGGAAAGTGTCATTGTTAAATGCCTGGGAGTCGATGTATATCGCCAATGCTGAAAAACCTTTGATGAATGAGGATGATGCACCGATAATATCGCCTCTCTTCAACCTGATAAGCAGACTTCCTGTGCACGTGCTTTTTTTTTCAAGCGACGAGAGAAATCTTTCTCTCGCTCGTAGAATTTCCATGTATGTGCGACGAGAGGAGACACGTCACATGCAATTTGCAGGTTGCTCTTTCGCTTCTCTTTCGGTTCGGATTGCGATGCGCAAGGCGATGTTTCATCGCACTACGAACTAAGCGAGACGCCCGTACTGTACATACTTGATACAGCTCGTGCGCTACAGCTCGTGAGACTTTCTCGTGTACACAGACTTCCTGTACACGCGCTTTTTACTCAAGCGACGAGAGGTTTATTTTCTTTTTTTTTTTCGGTAAGAGACTGCGGCGCACCAGACGATGTCTCATCGCTTTACGAACTGAGCGAGGCGCCCGTACTGTACCTTAGTAAACCTGTATATTAGAGAAATGACAAAGCACTCACCGTTAAGGAAACTGTCAACATCAAAACGGGGGAGCTGTATAATTTTGCATTGCCGGTATCCGTTTTGATGTTGACAGTTGCCTTAACGGTGAGTGTCTCTGCGTCTCTCTGGTGTATAGGCTGCCTAACGTACCTACATACACTGGGGACGCTTTTTACGCGGGTTGTTTGCATGCGTTTTTTCAAACGGGATATTTTCACAATAACGCGGATTATTTTCACTCGATTCGGAAGGTCATTTGTACGCGATAAAAAATAAGTTTAGCATAAGCATATCTAATCTAATCTTTTAAATGCGGTACAACCAACCGCGTAAAAAGCGACCCCAGTGTACGATATATGCCGTCAGACCCTTCTGAAGATGTATCAATCGGAAGAATTCACAAAACTATATTACTACGATCAGATTATCACGAACCTTCAGAACCTGATTTGCAATATCTATACACTAAGTTCGCTTTTTACGCGGCTTTTTTACGCGGATTCCGGAATTTATTCGGTGTTTTTTTACGCGGATTCCAGAATTTACGCGGATTCCGGAATTTACGCGGTATTTTTTTTTCGTGCGGATTTCGGTTCCTCTTCGCTCGGATTGCAGAATTTACGCGGGTTTTTTTTACGCGGATTCCGGAATTTACGCGGTTTTTTACGCGGCATGTATCCCCCGCATAAAAAGCGACTTTAGTGTACTCAATTCGAAAATTCTATCCAACATCAACACGTACTAGAAAATATAAACAATTTTAATGGTTTTACTATTTTTAACTCCCGAAAAACTTATGTTGTAATTTCAAACCACATTTTTTATCCTTAGAACTACAAAACAGAGTTCTATCATAAGATAGTCAATGACATCTAAACCGACGAAAGAAACACTTCTGTTAACCAACGTAACACTCTGCATCCGGTGAAAAGAAAAATATTACTCATTTTCGTACCGTTAGCATAATAAGTATAGTAACAAAACGTTCTTAATTCATGTCAACAAAAGTCGGATGAATTAATCATAGAATTTTGAATTGATAAATAAATGAACTAGGTTATATCATTGATAATTCTAACGGTGTTTTGATGCATGCTGCTATAACACCCTAAATAAAAAAAAACATAAAATCCTCTGCCTGTATTCTTGTATGTATGTATGTATGTATGTATGTATGACCTTCTATTTTTTTTTTTTTTAAAGGGGGGATTTGTTAGTAGCTTAAGTATTTATGATAAATATTAGTAAATAATGAGTATGTGTGTCCAATCACAAATGGCGACTTCTCAACACTGATGTATGACCTTCTAGATTCCACTGTCTGGCAGTGATAGGGTGAAAAAAAGACAATGCTGTTGATTCTTGTTTCTGCGTCTGTCTTGTTTTCGGAACCTAGAAAGTGTTAGCTCTACCGACCTTCCAAAGACCCTTTGCAGAATGACTGAGTACTTGCAGCGCATTCCGGAGTCAATTTCCATTCGGTAAGCCCCGCCTCAAAATAATATTAGAATCTAATAGATTCTATTATTATTCTCAGACTTTCAATTCATTTGACATATCAATATCAAAAAAATGACCCGTATTTAATATATATAGGTTAACTGACGGCTTCGTCAGGTGATATGCGTTGTGGGCAGAATTCAGTTTGCCAAGCTCTACTGCTTATATTCCACTCAGAAACTCAATGTGTTTTAACTTACCTTGAAACGTTGAAGTTTTTCTGTTCGCATGAATGAATCACTTCATTAAAAACTCAAACATTTTTATTGTTTTTTTTGACAAAAATTAAACTGCCACTTTCACACATCTAGATATTTTTCCCGGCCGAAGAAAACTTCCACGAAACACATCTTCGCCGCTAGCGATATTTGGTTACGATTTTCTCGTGAAATATCAGGGCTAGTAGCAAAATTATAGTGACTTTAGTGACTTTTTTCATTAAAATATTGACCAAATAGAGACCAGATAGTGACCAAATAGTGACCAAAAATATACAAAAGAGGGTTTTGAAATTTATTGTTGAACCATAAATAAACCAAAAAGTCTAACTAAAATCTGTATCATAATTATTCAAAATGCATCTAAAATATTATTCACTTAAAGCTAAATATTAAATCTAGAATTAGTTAAACTAAACCCTAATCTAAACCTAAACCCAAGTTCTTAAATTTATCATAATTACTTACGCTACAGTATAACTAAAATTAATTAAATGAATCACCCTAAAGATACGATACGGTTAAAAACGAAACACATCCCAGACAACCAGAAGTCGCATAAGATTGCGCGGATTACCTCGTAGAAAGTTCTATGGCACATCAGTATCGTATTGCTGTATGAACAACGTATGTGTTTAATCGCTTATGGTGTTATTTTGCGAACTTCTTGCGATGAGTGTAACATACTCGCATAGTAATATACATAAACTCATATCATGCCTGTCCAAACTCATAGTAAACTCACAAAGTGATGATTATACGTATAAAGCAAAATCTCCAGTATCACGTCGTATTGCATATAAATTTAGTCGCAAAACCTATCATTTTGTATCACCCTTAATGACTAAACTCATGAAAACAAGCCTAGATTACTAAAAATCGCATATGTTTGCACGGGTTACCTCATATAAAGTTCTATGGTACATCACTATCGTATAGCTGTATGAGCAACCAAGTGTTTTATCGCATATGGTTTTGTGTTGCGACTTCTTGCGATGAGTGTAACATACTCACACAGCAATACAGATAAACTCATATAATGTATATTCAAACTTTTATTAATTCCACAAAGTGATGAATATACGCGAAAACCAAAAGTCTCATGTTTAGTCGCAAAAGGCATCATTTTGTAACACCGTAAACGACTGAATTTATGATAACTAGATGCCGCTAATGTTTGCACCGCTTACATCGCACAAGATATTATGATAGATCATTAGCTTGTATGACCAATGTGAATGTTTCATCGCATATAACGTTGTTATGCGGAATCTTTGCGACTAATAGGTAATAAACCCGGATTCAAAAACCAATTAACTTTTCTAATGCTTGGTTAAACTCGCAGTAAATTCACATTACAGCGTATCACATATGTATAAATTTAGTCACTTCCCGCCGCTGCTGCTCTTCAAAAAACTAGCCACAGAAAACATCTGCGGACAACTCGGATCAATGATGCACTACTTAGCATAATATCTTTGTTGGAAACTTGCCTTTAATTGTTGTTGAAGGCGGTAAAATCACTCAATTTTGTTTAAACAAATGACACAGCTCACCGAACGGCCATGACAATTCAACCGAAATGTAAACAACGAACGTTCCCGCAAAAATTTAGAAACTAACTCGCAATACGAGATCTAATTAGATTCATGCTTTACGAAGTCTTTTGATCATTTATACGATGAAACCAAAAAGTTATTACCAAAACTCCGAGATTTCCGACAGCGAGACCACGGAGGAGAGGAAAGAATGATGCTTGACAATCTAAGAGTCCAAGGTTCGAGTCCGGATGGATACCCAAATATTACAGCGTGTGCCCAAAGGAAAAAGAAATGAATGGTAAAACTAAACACCGACATTTGTAATTTGCTATTCCCTGTAATATGAATGGCAAGGGATAAATAATGCAAAATAATTGCTACTCTGTTCGCTGTATTTTTTTTTATTTGAAGGTGATTTAATCGCACGTTATAATAAACAATAACGAAGGAATGCATGGCGAACATCGTATAAATATCTGAAATAATTTGCTAATGTTGACTTGTGAAATCGCATTAAGTAATAAAAGAACCCGTAGTGTATATTCATATATCGCTTATAGTTTCGTTTCAAATCGCAAATATGATGTTGTAGAGTGGCATTGAATAATGAAACAGCTCGTATAAGTTATCAAGCTTTAAAGTCGCATATATGAACTTTTTTCATCGTAAAAGTTTTTTGATATTTTGGAAATTCACGCATATCGTCTCCACTCTTGCACGTATAAGCAACATTAGCAGCATCTTGTGCGACGAAACTATCACGTATAAATGCACGTACAATGCGATGACTGTTTGCATTATACGTTTAAATTGGTTGTCTGGGATCTAAAATTCATCCAGTGATAAGAGAGTGAGAGTGAGAATTAGTTAAACCTCTCGATACACGATCGCGTTGTCACACGAAGATCGATCGATGGATAGGTGATAGATTATAACTGATAAATTGTAAGGACAGTACCGAATAAACCCCAAAAGAAGACGGATCAAATGTTTGCACTCTATAAGGCCTGTGCGTTTCTTTTTACTTGTTATCGCCAATCTTAATTTGGCGGGAAGAAGGCCATATTATTCCGTGGTGTTTGAACCGCTGGTGTGAAAGACCAGTCTGAAGCCTTTTTGGGCCGTGTCTCCGTATACGGAAGAAAATCCACCGAATCCTTCAATGCATTGCATGTCCGGAGAAACATTTCCTCTTTCAATGCACCGCGTTTTCCAACATGTCTGTACGCCAACGACGAGAGTTGGTTTCCCAGAAGCACCTCTGCTGGAACTGTTTCCGTACTGTACATCAAGCTAGGAACTGTACGTCGAAATACAATTGTCGTATATTCCATGAAAAACACCACTCCCTGCTGCATGAATCGGCATCCACGAAGACCACTACGCAACCACGAATTATGTTGAACCAACCAAACCAAAAACCAATTCCATCTACGTCCTTCACCAGGAAATTAGGATCAGTGAATCCTAACCCCCAAGCGTGTCTATCGGTGCAATCGTGCCAAAGCACAGTCCTATTGGAAACTGTTTCTCTGCTAGTTGAAGACCAGAACGGCAGAACGCATTCCGCTCGAGCGTTGCTCGATTCCGCATCCATGTGCAACTTCATGACCAAGAAGCTTGCAAACGCACTGAATATCCATCGCACGAAAGTAGACATTGCAGTAGCCGGTATCGGTGAAGCCACGAAGCAGATCAAGCGCCAACTGACTGCTACCATACGGTCTCGATCCCAAACGTACACTGCTGCGCTTGAGTTCCTCATACTCAAACGGCCTACGGTTAACCTACCAACTGTCCCCATTGATATATCCTCGTGGAAGATCCCCAACCTTACAATGGCAGATCCTCGCTTCGGAAATGGGTTGACCAAAAAGGAACTGTAAGAGTGGCTTTTTCACAATTAAATTTAGAAGCTCCGTTTAACTAAGAAAAGGCCAAAATAGAAAATGATCCCAAATTGAGCTCAGAATGGCCGAAAACCCCTTCTAAAGGCCAGAAAAGGCCAAAATAGAAAATGATCTCAAATTGAGCTCAGAATGGCCGAAAACCCCTTCTAAAGGCCAGAAAAGGCCAAAATAGAAAATGATCCCAAATTGAGCTCAGAATGGCCGTAAACCTCTTCTAAAGGCCAGAAAAGGCCAAAACAGAAAATGATCTCAAATTGAGCTCAGAATGGCCGAAAACCCCTTCTAAAGGCCAGAAAAGGCCAAAACAGAAAATGATCCCAAATTGAGCTCAGAATCGCCGAAAACCCCTTCTAAAGGCCAGAAAAGGCCAAAATAGAAAATGATCTCAAATTGAGCTCAGAATGGCCGAAAACCCCTTCTAAAGGCCAGAAAAGGCCAAAATAGAAAATGATCTCAAGTTGAGCTCAGAATCGCCGAAAACCCCTTCTAAAGGCCAGAAAAGGCCAAAACAGAAAATGATCCCAAATTGAGCTCAGAATCGCCGAAAACCCCTTCTAAAGGCCAGAAAAGGCCAAAATAGAAAATGATCTCAAATTGAAAATCCTCTGCCTGTATCCTTCTGCGCAAAATCAATTTCCTTCTCGCACCATTAGCGCAAAGCAACATGCGAGGCAAGCTCGCGAGACGAGCTCACGAGATTTTGCACGCAAGCTGTCTCAAGTACGCGTCGCCCATGCACCGCACTCGTTAGGTTGAGAGACGAGGTATCTTCGTGTACGTCGCAAAAAAATTCCCATGTGACGAGACATGGCTCGTACGAATGGTAAGTTTCCTCGCTCGCACGCTGCACACAGTACGAAGCGACTGAATGAGAAACGAGACTTGTAGCGCAAAGCACACTGTCTCTTCTTTGTGCGAGCGAGATTTCAGGGAGTCTGCTGATAGGGCAGAGAGCGTAGGTCGCCACATTCCTCTCCAGATACTTGGTTAGCCGTAAGAGGAAATATAGTAATCAATTGGACATCGGGCCTCGTCCTGAATGATGAGCAGAATTTTGCTCGACACCGGTCGACGGTACAGGTAAATTTTAATTTGTTTACTTGTTAGATTTAGTAACAGCAATAAGTGTTGGTGTGTGGTCCTTGATATCGTTAGTTCAGTTCTAGTTTTAACTTTTTTAAAAACACTCCTAAACTTCATGCAAATTTAAGTGGCTCAGTCGGCTAAGTGTTTTCGATCGCAATTGTACATCAACGAACGAATATCGTGTGACTGTAGTGTCGAAAGCCTGTTCTATCCGCAGAACCTAAGCGAAATTTAAAATAGTAGTAGGGGTAAGCGGGGTAAGACCGCCACCTTAAGCGATTTTGTTTATATAAAAAAAAGTTGCGGCTGCAATTTCATTTTTTCTTCGTCAAGAGGTTCTTCTATTCAATACCTGCATTCAAAAAATAAAGACTGAAATACTTATGCATATTTTCCAGCTTTTTTTTTCAATTTTGAAAAGTCATTGAAAATGTGCAGATCTTTTTCATGCGGGGTAAGCCCGCCCACCAGCGGGGTAATATCGCCCACCATTTTTTGAGGATAACAAATATTTTTAGGACCAAACGGTTGATTTTATCGTTGATATATAGTGTCTTTGGCAAAGTTGTAGATGGTATTTTTTTTTCTTTTTTAAAAAAATATACACTGTGAAAAATCTGAAAAAAAAATCTAAGTTTTAACTTTCTTTTATTTTTGATTATATTTTTGTTTTTCATAATTTTTCAATATATTCAATTTATAATATACCTGTCTTAAAGCTTAAAATAAATACTCATTAATCCTGTCTGTATGAATTTTATTGAAGACTTATTATGTATAGAGTAACAAAAAAAACATAAAAATTTTAAAATTTATAAAAAAATAACAATTGTTATTATTTTATAAATTTTAAAATTTTTATGTTTTTTTTTTTTTTTGAAGAACAAAAATACCAACGACTCTATACCAATCAAACAAACAGCCCAAAAAAATTTTTCTTTACAAAATGTGAGTTATTAATATTTCTATTACTCCACGATCCAACAACCATCAAATTTTAGCTTACCTTTTGTAGATTTTGCAGGCAAAAACATGTTTTTTTAACTTTTATAAAATTTGATTTTTGGTTCTATTTTTTATCATTTCTTTGAATTTTTTTACTGTGTATACTTTTTTCGGAAGGAGAAAATTACTATTTTTAACTCTGCCGGAGACGTCATACCGATCGAATAAACCGTCCTGGCTCTAAAATTATTTTTGTTCATTAATACCATTTTACACAAGATTACTTTTTTCAGAAATAAGTCATGTTAAAAAAATATTACTAGAAAAGCTTCAACCAAATTGAAAATGGTCGATTAACATCGTTGTCTTATGTGGCTTGAAATTGCTTTACTGATCCTGTAAAGTTCCCCTTTGTAGTGTCGAAGCATTTGGGTCTTGAAGTAAAACAACAAACAGTTGTATACGTGGCGGCTTTACCCCCAGTGGAACATTTTCATATTCCACCGAAAAAGTAATCAAAATAACATGATTACTCACAACTTTCGATATTTACGAAAAAAGACAGGTTCAGGCAAGCGATTAAACGTATATTCACAAACAAAACAATAGATTTTTAGACAGAAAAACCTTAAGTCCCGTTGCCGCAAAACAATAGCGCATTGACTGGTTGCCAGCTAAAAGGTTGTTTTTGATTATTTCTGTGACCGTTCGCGCACTATCAAAACAGAAAGGGGTGCAAAATGTTATGTAATTATACTGTAAAAGACACGTTATAGAAATTTTTCAATTATCATAAAACTTGGTAGTAAAACTACAGTGGGCGGTTTTACCCCGCTGGGCGGTCTTACCCTGTTTACCCCTAATTTAAAAATCATAGTTGTAAAGACGAACGAATATCGTCAATTTAAACATCGAAGGCAAATGATTTTTAGAACGATAAATTATAATATCTTTATGCCGTGTCAAGTAAACGATATAAGAAGAAAAAAAAATTATAATATCTCTATATCTATGAATGCGAATGTCTGTCTGTCTGTCTGTTCCCTATAGACTCAAAAACTACTGAACCGATTGTCGTAAAAATTTGTACATAGGGGTTTTCGAGTACGGGGAGTAACCCTCAAATATTAGTTTTGCTCTATCTCATAAGCGTAGGCAAGGAAGGGGTGGGGGGTAAATTGGTGGTTTATGACCGTAGAAACTTTCTCCCCAATGCAAACTTATATACAGATGTTTTTGAGTCTGAGATGTATTTTTGCGACGTTACTGTATTATGTTAGACCTTCTCTATCTAAGTGGCGTCGCAAGGACGAGGAGGGGAGAGAGGTGAACGATGTTTACCTCTGATGATTTTAAATCTGCTGGATCGATTAGAAATAAATTTAGTATGTAGAATCTATGGTAGCTGTTGTATTGCCCCTTGCATGACTATTTAGACTTCTGTGATAATCATTCATTGCCCAACTTCTTATTTCGTTCTATCAAATTGACACCTCAGTAGCGCAGTGGCAGTTTTTTTGGGTTCATTGTTGGTTTTGTTGTTCATTTGCAACATTAAGTATATATTTTTGAGTAGGTGCAGTTGAAAATCAGGTTGAATTATCAAAACAAAACTAAATGTTACATGATTGATTGGGTGATACTGAGTTTCGATACTTTCTCGATTGTCATTGTATCGATACTAGAACTCACGGTTTCAAGTATACTAGATTAATATATATATATATATATATATATATATATATATATATATATATATATATATATATATATATATATATATATATATATATATATATATATATATATATATATATATATATATATATATATATATATATATATATATATATATATATATATATATATATATATATATATATATATATATATATATAGGTATCAAGCACTGACCATTGCTGAAGTGATTTCTTATTAACCTACCAAGGTAGCAGTCATGATAGAGTATCTTTGTCTATATAATAAAATATTTATGTCCAGCGTTTCAATATCTCTAGTATCGATACCTATCACCCAAACTGTGAAATCGTGTGCGAGATTCGACTGTGATAATTGTGTATTCCGGGGTAGTCCAATTTGGCATAAAAGTCGCAATATTTCAACGATTTTGAATTTTTTATATTCCATTAGTATGGAAAGGGGGGGAGGGGTTGTAAATTAATTATATGTAAGCTCCTCAACACCTAACTTGCTTACTGTGCCAATTTCGATTGGTGGGTATGTTGCTATAACATTGTTTTTTTTTGTATCCCAGTGGTGTAGTAAGCGGGGGAGAGGGGGTGTACTATTTTTATTATTGGTAAATTATTAAAATGCACATCGTGGAAGTTTATATGCAGGTGGTTTCGAATGTGAGACGTAGTTTTATGACAACTCTGTCATCTGAGACTTTGTTATATCTCAGTGGCGTAGTTAGGGGAGAGGGAGGGGGGTAGATGATTGTGGTGTTATTGAATTTGGTAAATACAGGTCGTAAAGTAGCGTTTATGTTTCGAAAACTTCAAATTATGTCTAACTCATACACTGCCATTCCGATCATAGTAGTCCCATGTTCTACACAAACCTTATGCACGCTGGGACAACTATGCTTGGAACGGCAGTACAGGAAGGGAAAAAGCGGATATGAGGGGGTAGCAACTACAAATTTGTTACGGTAATATTGAATTTTCTGTATCTCGGTGGCGTAGATAAAGAGAGGAGGGGGGGAGGGGGAGATTGCAACAACCTTTATTACTTTTGAATCGTCTTATACTTCATCAATTTGTTTTTTTTTTTTGTATTGCAAAGTACAGATCGTTTTTTTTTCTTCATCTTTAATTTATTTGACACGGCACAAATACAATCTAATGTTTAACGGCGCCAATTATATCTGGTAGCTTACTTTCTAAAGTATCTTAAAAACTAAAAGCAAATTTTTTATCCTCGCTGCCGACTACGAGCTGAAACTAAATCTAACTTAGAGCTAGAATGTTTTGCATTAAAAGCACTGATTTGTTGTTTGATGGTTTGCCATTGCCATAGGTAGGCAGCATATTGAATATATTCCGCTGCTGGGCCAAGATATAACGGACTGGCATATTGGGTTGTCTCCCTCGGGCCCTGTGAGTATCGTGCGGGTCTAGTTGCTGTTTCCGGATCCGGGGTTTTAACGTGTTCTTGTCGTTTAGTTGGATGTAGGCGGGAGGGAATAGGATTAAACTGGGGCGTGGATGGATTTCAGGAAAACGTATATAAGGGACATGTAGGATAGGTCACGGCTCGCCAAGACATCACGAACAGGAACAGCCGGCTGTCTACCCTCGGCCTGAAGGCAAACTATTAATTTAGACCTGGCGTCACGGTGTACAGGGCATGACCAAACAACGTGCTCTATGTCGTAATAACCTTCACCACAGGCACAGATACCACTTTCCCCGAGCCCAACACGACGGAGATGCGCGTCAAATCTATAGTGATTGGACATATGCCGGGACATCACGCAAATGAAATCCCGACCTACATCCAACCCCTTAAACCACGGGTTCGTCGATACTTTGGGGATTATGGAATGTAACCACCTTCCCAATACCCCTCTGGTCCAAGCATTTTGCCAACTGATGATCGTATTCTGACGTACAAGTGCGAAAAGTTCATTAAAGGCAATTGGTCTTTCATAAATATCACCGTTTGTTGCGCCCACCTTAGCCAAAGAGTCCGCTTTCTCATTACCCGGTATCGAGCAGTGAGAAGGGACCCACGCTAAGGTAATCTGATACGATTTTTCGGATAAAGCACTCAGATGTTTCCGTATTTTCCCCAGGAATTGTAATTGAAAATACCGAAGCCAGTGGACCCATCAAGAAGTGATCCGTCAGAGTAGAACACATTGTTGCAGTTGATGTTTCGATATTTATTGGAAAAAATATTGAGAATCTGCTGCACGCGTAAATGATCCGGGATTCCACGAGTTTCTTCTATCATGGATGTATCGAAAAACACAGTAGAATCAGAAGTATTTGATAAGTCGACACGATTTGGATTATTCAAAGAAGGGTTAATATTTTGGGATATGTGATTGAAATACAATGTCATAAAACGGGTTTGAGAATTAAGTTCGATTAACCTTTCAAAATTTTCAATCACGGGACGGTTCAAGACCTCACATTTGATAAGAATACGAGAAGACAGGCTCCAGAAGCGGTTTTTTAATGGTAGTACTCCAGCTAAGTCCTCCAAACTCATCGTACTGCATGCAACCTAAGGCGATACGCAAACAACGATATTGTATTCGCTCCAGTTTGATCAAATGTGTGTTGCCTGCGGAGCGGAATCAGAAACACCCGTACTCAATTACAGACAATATCGTTGTTTGGTGAAGCCTTATGAGGTCTCCTGGGTGGGCTCCCCACCACGATCCGGTTATTGTACGATGAAAATTCACTCTTTGTTGACATTTTTTCATCAGATACCTCACGTGACAACCCCAGGTGCTTTTAGAGTCGAACCAGACACCTGAGAAATCGGTTTACCCATTAATTGTGTTTGAAGCTGAGCAGGTTCATGCTTCCTAGAAAAAACTACTATCTCAGTCTTCTCCGGAGAGAATTCGATACCTAGCTGTAGAGCCCAAGCAGACAAATTGTCCAAGGTATCTTGCAATGGTCCTTGCAAATCGGCAGCTTTGGCTCCTGTAACAAAGATTACACTGTTGTCTGCAAGTTGTCTTATCGTGCATGAATTTGCCAGACATTCGTCGATGTCATTTACATAAAAGTTGAAAAGAAGGGGGCTTAAACATGAGCCCTGGGGAAGACCCATGTAGCTAGTTGCCAAATCGCCGTGCGTAAAATGCATGTGCTTTTGGGACAGCAAATTGTTCAAAAAATTGTTCAAAATTGGAGAAAATCCTTGTCGGTGAAGTTTACCCGAAAGAATGTCAATAGAAACGGAATCAAAAGCTCCCTTAATGTCCAAGAACGCAGACGCCATTTGTTCTTTGCGAGCATACGCCAGCTGAATATCTGTTGAAAGCAACGCAAGACAATCATTCGTCCCTTTGACACGGCGGAAGCCAAATTGAGTATCTGATAGTAGACCATTTGATTCGATCCAGTGGTCTAAACGACGGAGTATCATTTTTTCCATCAATTTCCGGATACAGGATAGCATTGCAATCGGCCTATAAGAGTTGTGATCAGAAGCTGGTTTCCCTGGTTTTTGGATGGCGATCACCTTCACTTGCCTCCAATCCTGCGGTACAATGTTTTGCTCCATGAACTTATTGAACAAGTTCAACAAGCGCCTCTTGGCATTGCCGGGTAGATTCTTCAACAAGTTGAATTTGATTCTATCTAACCCAGGCGCGTTATTGTTACAGGACAGGATGGCAACTGAAAATTCTGCCATCGTAAAAGGTGATTCTATCGCGTCGTGGCCCGGAGACGCATCGCGAACAAAGTTTTGCTCAGGAACAGAGTCCGGACATACTTTCCTGGCAAAATCAAATATCCACCGACTTGAAGACTCCTCGCATTCGTTGACCGTTACGCGATTCCGCATTCTTCGGGCTGTGTTCCAAAGAGTGCTCATCGATATCTCCCTCGACGTCTCGTTCACGAACCGACGCCAATAACCGCGTTTCTTTGCTTAAGCCAAGCTTTTAAGCTTGGTATCAAGCTCCGAATACCGTAAATAGTCGCCAGGTATACCTCCCTTCTGGAAGGCCAAAAACGCGTCGGATCTTTGCGTGTAGACATCGGAGCACTCTTGGTTCCACCACTGAGTAGGAGGCCGTTCTTTGATCGTTACGCCGGGATATTTCTTCGTTTGGGCTTGCAACGCGGCGTCGAGAATCAAGCCCGCGAGGAGGTTGTATTCTTCAAGTGGTGGATGATGTTGAATCGACTCGACCGCTTTTGAAATCATTTCCTCGTATAACTTCCAACCGACATTCCGTGTGAGGTCATACGGAATGTCAATTGGTCGCATGCGAGTTGACCCGCTAGTAATTGAAATAAGAATAGGCAAATGGTCGCTACCGTGAGGATCGAGGATTACCTTCCATGTGCAATCCAACCGTAGCGACGTCGAACATAAGGATAGATCCAAAGCGCATGGGCGCGCTGGAGGTTTCGGGATACGTGTCATTTCACCGTTGTTTAAAATAGTCATGTCGAAGTCATCGCAAAGGTTATAGATTAAAGAGGAGCGGTTATCATTGTAAGGGGAACCCCAAGCCACACCATGAGAGTTGAAGTCTCCCAAAATCAAACGTGGCGAGGGAAGAAGTTCTATTAAATCAAAGAGCAGCCGTGGCCCAACCTGTGCTCTGGGAGGAATATATATTGAGGCAATACAAAGCTCTTTACCTTGTATTGTCATCTGACATGCGACAACTTCGATGCCTGGAATCGAGGGGAGGTTAATACGATAGAAAGAATAGCACTTTTTAATCCCTAAAAGTACTCTTCCATATGGGGTGTCTCGATCAAGGCGAATAATATTAAAATCATGGAAGTTGAAATCAATATTTGAAGTAAGCCAAGTCTCAAAAGGGAAAATGCATCGCATTTGTTTTTATTTATCAAAACTTTAAACGAATAAATTTTTGGTAAAATACTTCTACAATTCCACTGTAAGACAGAGATAGAATCCTTCATATACGCAGTTGAATTGGGCATCGAAGGATACAATCGCTGCAAGGAGGGGCCATTGGGCAGTCAACTGCTTCAAAAATGATCTAACTGTTGGGAGGAATGCTGTAAGAAAAATTTTAATTGGATCTGGTACATTGAAAGTTTCAAAAATCCAGTCCACAATGTCAGAAAATTCCACTAATCCAGAGTTTGTTTCATCAACTGGATGTGCAAAAGGAACAACTGGGGTTTTAGATGTTCCTGGCAGTGCTGGGAACTCCTTCTGGGACTTTAAATTTGCAAGCCCAGGAGGAGTTTGCTTCGGTTTTTCCGCAACACTGTTTGGTTTGTTTGTAACTTTCATTTCACTTTGAGAAATCTTAGGACCTTTTCTGGGAAGTTAAGGAGAGAAAATATTTTTCCTCTTTCTAGACTCCCCAGGATTGGCGTAAGATGTTTCCGCTGGTGAATCGTCAGAATCGGTTTCATCAGAGGACAACAGATCAAAAGGGTTTGATGTATTGGGAGAAGTGGTAACGGTCTTCTTCAGCATCTCAGTGTAAGAACGCTTCGAACGCTCTTTAAGAGATCTCTTTATTTTATCCCTGCGCTGCATGTACACCGCACATGTTGAGAGCTCATGTTGACTCTCCCCACAGTGAATGCATTTTTCAGCATTTTTACTGCAGGAATCATCCGCATGATTCTCCCCACACTTGCCACAACGTGCCAAGTGCCAAGGCGGCGGTGTGGCCTAACTGCTTACAATTCAGGCAGTTCATGACGCGAGGCACATATAATCGCACAGGGAAACGAACGCGGTGGATCGAGACGTGGCTTGGTAGTGCTGACCCGGCGAACGTAACTCGAAACGAGTCTGACGGAGTGTATACTGTTTTGCCACCGATGATCGATGCTGACCGCAGTTGCTTGCAGTCGAGCACCTTTACATCGGGACATGTGTTGTCCTTAAAGCACCCTTTGGCACTTTCCAATATACACTCGACGGACAGACTCGAATCGGTTATGACACCGTCGATCTCCACGTCTCGTGCGGGTATGTAAACGCGATACTCGCGTGTGAAGAGCTCAGAGCAGCCTATATCGTTGGCCTCTTTCAGGTTACTGACCACGACACGGAGCTTGTTAGGCCGGACCTTGGAAATTTCGGTCACGCCCTTGTACTCCTTCGTCAGGTCTTTAGAAATCTGCAAGAGGTTCAACTGTTTCGATTTCGGTCCCGCCTTTGGCCGAAAATAGACAGTATAGCTGCCCTGGGCTCCGTCTGGGTAAAGCCTGGGGCGAGGGGGGACTGAAGAATGAATAGGGGAGGGTGTAACAGAAGGGTCAGGGTTCGGGGATGGTGGCGCGGGAGGCGAGGGATCTACATCCATCGCGCTAAGTCTAGCGCACTAGCGCCGACAAGAACACGTACCTTTTTACTTCTCCCTTCCAGTAAGGTTGGTTGTCCGATCGTTCGAAGCTGCAGCCGTTACAACCAGCAGCACCAATACAGCAGCACCAAACAGCCACCAGCAGCGAGCCAGGTGTGAGATCACTCTGCACAGCGATACAACTCAACTGTCAACTGATGGCTTCTTCTTTTTCCTCTTTTGTGTTGAAATTCTCGTCCACTGCTGTAGCACAGTTCAGTCAGCAGCCAAATCGGCTTACGCACCAGCTGGCAGTCACGATGCGAGACAGTTGCACAAAGGCGCGACCTTGAACTCGGATTTATTTCACTCGACCAGGCAAACAATGCCAACACTTGCTCACACGTCTTTTGTTTTATATTCTATCGGAGCGATCACCAAACACGTCCGATACTGATGCGTGTTCGGCACAGATCGTTAATTTTTATCATCATTTAACTTGATTGCAAGGTGTCTTAAGTCTCAAGGGTGTTTTCATGATGTTGGTTCCCAACAGATTATCTTCATTTTCACAACAGTGAATTGGGAAATTACTTACGTCTCCTTCAATATGCGGCAAAATTGTAATGTTATGATAGGAACTATTGTACTATTGAAAATATCGAGACATGTTTTGAACTCAGATTTTGACAATTTAGAACTGAAAGAAGGCCAATAAGGGTATTATTAGAACCGAGGTAATATCTAGAGGCCGGAAATCGACCCAAGATGTCGAGTTGACATTCTCCGGTTTCTGGTAAACTTTCCAAAATGGTCCAATACCACCCAATATAAATATTTTTTAAACCAGAACAGTGCCGAGACTGGAAATCAAATCTAGACGCCATTTTTAAATCCAAGATGGCGACATCCGGTTTCAGAAAATTATCTAACACCGACTATTATGGTTTGTCATGGAACCAAAATGATACCCAGAGACCGAAACGGCTACAGATATATATATATATATATATATATATATATATATATATATATATATATATATATATATATATATATATATATATATATATATATATATATATATATATATATATATATATATATATATATATATATATATATATATATTATATATATATATATATATATATATATATATATATATATATATATATATATATATATATATATATATATATATATATATATATATATATATATATATATATATATATATATATATATATATATATATATATATATATATATATATATATATACATATATATATATATATATATATTTATATATATATAAATATATATATATATATATATATATATATATATATATATATATATATATATATATATACATATATATATATATATATATATATATATATATATATTATATATATATATATATATATATATATATATATATATATATATATGTATCGCTGTGCAGAGTGATCTCACACCTGGCTCGCTG
>NC_073694.1:124637153-124716479 GCF_029784165.1 Wyeomyia smithii
CTGGTAATTAGCTACCACTGGCGTGTTGGTGGTTGACCCGCCACACACCTTCTGTTATTGTTCATTTTTCGCATCCTCGTAAAATTAAATACATTGCCCAATTAACTAAAACTTAAAATGTAGTCATAAGACAACAAATTAAATTAGTTCGTAAAGTAACCAAACAACTAGCGATAATGTTTTAAAAGCCAAGAAATAAAACAGCTAGAAAGGGACAGGAAGAAAATCGGAGAAGAAAATTGTTTTTCTCCGGCGTTTCAACTGAATTTGTTTGATAAAATTAATCTAGCAACAAATTTGAATCCGGGCGGTCTTCATCTTTCCGCGTGTATGGAGAATTCTGTATTGCAAGTCCCTTGCAAAGGTCTTAAAAATAACTTAGCTTTTGCAATCGGACCTCTGGAGTCGAGCCTCAAAAGACCCGAACACATTTGATACGTTGCGGCTGCGTTTGCAGTATTTTGACAGTTGGCCCATACATTTTCTGTCAAATTAACGTCAACGCAACGCAGACGTATGCATTGTGCTTAAACCTAAAGCGATTAAAGCTTCACTCTTTTGGCCGATGAAAAAAGCATAGAAATTTAGATATCGAAAAAAAAATTGTTTATGCCAAAGGTCTTAGAGATGGATTGATCGTCTAGTCAGGTTGTCGAACTGGAAAACAGAAAGTCGATTTTTCTGATTTTTTTTATACTACACCAGATCTCGAAATTTCATGCACGGCTAAGACATTTGTTTGAAAAAAGAGTTCTCTTTCGATAATTTCATATCGACAATTTCTGTAGATTTTTCCATCGTTCATATAAGTGAAACATTGACCGCTTTGAGACTACACATCCCAAAGTCCCCTTGAACCGAAATTTTACATGAAGACTTGTTTCGAGGAGAAGAAGCATTTCAACCCTACTGCTAACTGTAGCAGTGCTAAGTTGAATTTGCAGGTCAAATTTTTGCCATGCAATCCATCCAACTTTCCACGAGCGGTAATGGCTAGCAATCAGGCCTCAACATCGTCGAATAAAGCACCAAAAGTAGAACACGCAACCCTTTCGTCTCACTCGCTGCTACTGAAACTTAGTAAACTGCGTCTTAGGCCGTGAACATACTGGCGTGCAGTGATACCACATTTTCATCTGCATTTTGAGGTTCAGGAAATCTTGCCACCTTGGTAAAATTTCAAAATATCTGTATAAAAATCTGCATATGTACTGAACATATCATTCTTGAAAAAAAAAACGCGAAATTGCTTGTTTAACATAATTCCGGTGAGTCATTCATGATAAAATCTCCAACAGGCTAAACAGCATTTATGTTTTTTTTTGTTCACACAACATTTATTTGACACGGCACAATACAAATTAATGTTTTACGGAAACGGCATTTATGCTGATTATTGTTTTTCAACAGTATCAAGAAGTTTAATAGGCAACTTTATGGAAACCAAAAAAATTTATATATATATCTGTATAATTATCAAAAAATCTGTAATCTGTATATGCAGATATCTGTATGAAAAATACGTAAATAATCTTATAAATACAGATAAATCTGCATATGTGGCATCACTGCTGGCGTGGCTTGCGTTGCAAAGACGGTTCGCCTTGCCGTGGGTTAATGTACAGCCCTAAGTAGAGCTGTACATTAACCAGCGATAGGGTGAGTCTCCTTCACAGCGCAGACCGCGCCAGTATGTCCATCGCCTTAGACATATAGGAGCAGGAATAAGGGCTGGGAAAAATAAACTTTCAAGCTGATTTATGCGATTTGTAACATATTACATAAAAAAGCAAAGCCTTGGTGCTACATTCCGTATCGGAATTCGACCTTCTGTTTTACTACACACAGACTTCGCAGCCGACTGTTAAGTGTACAGGACAATTGCGGGGCTAGCGCTACGATCCTACTGACACTGACAGTCTCTCCCGAGCCGAGACTCGAACATACTGGCAACTCTGCTCGAAATCGACAAACCAGTTTTATTTTTACCCCGTTAAATATTCGTTTTCCTACATAAGTTTAGTTTTCTTTCGCGCTAAGAAATCCTACATACTGTTTTTTGCGTTTTGCGTCCAGTAAAGCTGTGCAGTGGTATTTGGTTTATTTTGCTGTTCATTTTCGAGATAGGGCTAATATATCAACCCGACTGCTTACTCCATACACTCGCTATTGTTCCTTGGATCCATCAGTGTTTTTATTGCGTTATTCCCTCATCAACTGAGCCATGGCCTCAGCTTGCAAAAAATGCAGTTCAACTGTTAAAGGAATCGAAAAAGTAGCTTGCCGTGGTGTTTGAGGATCAGTTTATCATCGCAGTTGCATCCCCGGATTACAGCGAAACACTCTTGATGTATTATCAGCATTTGTTGACAATTTATTCTGGCTGTGCGACGACTGCGCAAGCAGCTTCAACAAGTGGCTGCAGCTTCCCGCCACCGCCGCTCCCGCAGCTGATGGTAGCAATCTGTGCGAGGCTGTTGATAAACTGAACGCCGTCGTTACCGATCTGACAAATCACATTGAAAAACATTTTTCTGGTGGTTCAATACCTCCCGCTCAAAAATCCTTGTTCTCACAACGCCTATCTGGGGAACAGCCAACGCCTAAACGACGTCGCGAGATCAGTGCTAAAACTCGCACCCCCGCTGTTGCTGTTTGTGGCACCAGATCGTTTGAACGAGAAATCAAAACAGTTGCCGACGAACTACAGCAATTTTGGATGTACTTAAGTCGTCTCGATCCAAGCCACACTACTGACGAAATTTCGGCAATGGCCAAAGAGTGCCTAGGAATGAATGAAACTCCGAAGGCTATTATGCTGGTGAAAAAGGAAGCAGATTTGTCGAAACTGAATTTTGTTTCCTTTCGGGTCGAGGTCCCCAACGAGCTCAAAGACGTCGCTTTGAAAGCCTACACCTGGCCCATCGGAGTATTGGCTCGTGAATTCGACTTCGATCAGGTGCGATCCAGTAGATTTCGTCTGTAACTACACAGCACTACCAAATGTTTTATTAGTGGATAGTGGGAGTCATCAGACTCCCACCAAAGTTAAGTACCCTCCGTTTTATTCTCCTGACGATTGCCAACGCTCCGCTATATGCTCCAGACCTCAAGACGCTCATTCTCTCTCATCAACCTGTCGGATGGCAGCAGTTCCGATTTCGACCTCTGCCAGCGGAGAAGAATCATTATCGCACCTCTACTACCAAAACGTTTGCGGTATGAACTCCAATATTGATGGCTATCTGCTCGCTTTCTCTGGTGGATGCTACGACATCATCGCGCTCACTGAAACCTGGTTAGATGATCGTACTCAGTCTTCTTACTTGCTTGGAAATGAGTACAATGGCTTTCGTTGCGATCGCGGCCCTGATAATAGCCGAAAACTAACCGGTGGAGGTGTGCTCAACGCAGTTCGCCGGACTCTCAAAGCTCATCGAATTGACGATACCACTTGGAATACACTTGAACAAGTGTGGGTGTCGATAGAATTGACTGATAGGAAAGTTTTCCTGTGCGTCATTTATCTTCCACCAGACAGAACCCGTGACAAAGCAATAACTGACACACATGTTCAGTCGGTTTTATCAATCACTAGCAAAGCAAAACCTTGTGACGAAATTTTCGTCATCGGCGACTTTAACTATCCCAGTTTATGTTGGCGCCCTTCCCATGACGGCTTTATGTACCCCGACCCGGATCACTCAACGTTTAGTATATGTGCTCTAGCCCTGCTTGATGGTTACTGCACAGCCACCCTTCAGCAAATCAATGACATAACTAACGAAAATGACCGTTGTCTCGACCTCTGTTTCGCTAGTTACCGCGACGTTGCACCTTCATTAAGCTTGGCCTAATCACCAGCGATGCTTGAGCGGATCATAGAGGGACTCTTTCCACGCCACGAGCCAAATCCTTGGCCTCCGGCTGGCGAGTCACTTCACCGACGTTCCAGTATCTCAAACTCAGACCAGAGGTGGTCGGCCAACCTGCCGAACACCCAATATATGAGTGACGGCGTTAGCCGTGCCGAGGCAGAGGAGGCGGAAACGGTTACGAATGAGGAACTCATCGCGATCGCCAACTCCCTGAAGGTGAGCAAGGCACCGGGATTGGATGGGATTCCGAATCTGGCTGTGAAGAAGGCCATCAAAGAGGCCCCCAGACTATTTCGGGAAGTCATGCAGAAGTGCCTGGATGACTGTACATTCCCAGACAGATGGAAGCGACAGAAGCTGGTCTTATTGCCGAAGACAGGGAAACCACCTGGTGACCCGTCGGCATACAGACCGATATGTCTGCTCGATACGGCGGGTAAGGTGCTCGAGAAGGTTATTCTCAATAGACTGGTTAGGTACACCGAATGTGCAAACGGTCTGTCGAGTAACCAGTTCGGCTTCCGAAAAGGCAAGTCTACGGTGGATGCTATTCTGTCCGTCACCAAAACAGCAGAGGTAGCACTCCAGCGTAAAAGATGGGGCATTCGCTATTGCGCAATCGTCACGTTGGACGTGAAAAATGCGTTCAATAGTGTTAGCTGGGATTCCATAGCCCACTCGCTTCGGAAACTAGACATTCCGGTGTCTTTGTACAGGATTCTGGAAAATTATTTCCAGAATCGTGTGCTAGTTTACAGCACAGACGAGGGTCAAAAATGTGTCCCAATTACCGCAGGGGTTCCACAAGGTTCCATCCTGGGCCCGGTACTGTGGAATATCATGTACGATGAAGTGCTGAAACTAAAGCTCCCCCAAGGGGTTGTGATCGTTGGATTTGCGGACGACATCACACTTGAGGTCTACGGCGAGTCGATCGAGGAGGTTGAGTTGACGGCTTCGCACTCTATAAGCGTCGTCGAGGACTGGATGCGCTCCAAAAAACTGGAGCTGGCGCATCATAAGACGGAGATTTCAGTTGTCAATAACCGCAAGTCGAAGCAACAGGCGTTGATCAGTGTCGGGAATTGCACCATCGCCTCTAAGCGCTCCCTGAAGCTGCTGGGGGTGATGATCGATGACAAGCTCGCCTTCGGGAGCCATGTCGAATATGCCTGCAAGAAGGCTTCAATGGCTATTGCAGCATTATCTCGCATGATGTCCAATAGCTCAGCAGTGTACGGCAGCAAGCGGAAACTTCTAGCTAGCGTGACTTCGTCCATACTGAGATATGGCGGGCCAGTGTGGTCCAAAGCACTAGGTACTAGTAAACATCGGAGTAAGTTGGAAAGTACCTACAGGCTCATGTGCCTGAGGGTTGCGAGCGCGTATCGAACTGTGTCATACGACGCAATCTGCGTCCTGTCCGGCATGTTGCCTATCAGCATAGCCATTAAGGAGGACGTAGAATGCTTCGATCAACGTGACACAAGGGGCATACGAGGTACCAGAAGATCATTCTCGATGATCAGATGGCAGCAGGAGTGGTCCAATTCCGCGAAGGGTAGATGGACGCATCGACTTATTCCGGATGTATCCGGATGGGTCGGGAGGCGCCATGGAGAAGTGAACTTCCATCTGACACAGATTCTGTCAGGCCATGGTTGCTTTAGGCAGTATCTACACAGATTCGGGCATGCGGGGTCCCCCATGTGTCCCGAGTGCGCGGATGCGGAAGAAACTGCTGAGCATGTCTTCTTCGTGTGCCCTCGTTTTGTGCATGCGCGGAGCGACATGATGGTAGTGAGCGGGCCAGACACCACTCCGGACAACCTAGTTCGGAGGATGTGTAAAGACCCAAACATTTGGAGGGCGGTTTGTACAGCCGCCTCTCAAATAGTTTTAGAATTGCAAAACAGGCGACAGGTTGACCACCGACACGCCAGTGTTAGCTAACGGCCAGTCTCCAGGTTAGTTAGCTAAGTTAGCAAAAAGACCTAAAGAACCAAGAGGGTGCACAGAGCACAAAAGCCGCTCCCCGAAGCAATACCTAGCGGTGGTCCCGGGGAGTATTATGGGCTGGAGACTGAAGGGGTTTTAGTGGGTCCGGTCACTGATTCAAACCAACCCCACACTCCCTGAGGTTGGTCACCTCAGGGGTTTGGATGCAAATTTCCCCTTCACCTGAAACAAAAAAAAAAAAAAAAAAAAAAAAAAAAAAAAAAAAAAAAAAAAAAAAAAAAAAAAAAAAAAGCTTGGCCCCAACACCTCTGGTTAAAGCTGTACCACATCACCCGGCCCTTACTCTCGCCCTCAAAAACAACGACTGCAACGAATACCAACAGATTTCTTATCTGAGCCGTTTCGATTTTCGACGAGCGAACTACAGCGAGATGATTCAAGCTCTTGACAATTTTGACTGGAGCATCATTTCCATTGAAACTGATGTCGACATTGCTGTTTCGAAATTTTCCTCCATAATTTCGAGGTTTATGGAAACTTTCATACCGAAGACAGTCCGCAACAAGACGAATAAATCACCTTGGCAAACCCCGGAGTTGCGTCGACTAAAAAGGGCTAAAAACGCTGCATTCAAGAAATTGTCAAAATTTGGTTCGCTACCCCTACGTGACCACTTTCGCCGGATTAACATTTCCTATAATAGGCTCAGCCGACGTTGTTATTCTGCATACCGACGGCGCATAGAAGCCAAATTGAAATCCGATCCAAAAAAATTTTGGAACTTCGTCAGCGAACAACGGAAGGAATCCGGTTTGCCGTCAACTATGGTGCTAGATAATAAGATTGCCGACAACGCGGCCGCTATTTGTAATTTGTTTGCGAGCAAATTCTCTACTGTTTTCACCAATGAAATACTCACCACCGAGCAAATTTCGGAAGCCGGAAACAATGTACCTATTTCAAACGGATGCATCTCATCTATCAACCTCGACGACAACGCAATTCTCGCCGCTGCTCGGAAGCTTAAGCACTCGAACTCTCCTGGGCCTGACGAAATCCCTGCTACATTATTGAAAAAATGTGTTCTACCTCTTCTTGTGCCTTTGTCGCACTTGTTTCGCCTACCGCTGGCGACAGGCAAATTTCCTGTTGACTGGAAGCAGGCATATATGTTTCCCGTACACAAAAAAGGTGACAGGTCAAACGTTAATGACTACAGGGGAATATCAGCTCTTTGCGCTGTGCCAAAGTTGTTTGAACTGGTTATCATAAAACCTATTTTCTCGCATTGTCAGCATGCCATATCAGACGACCAGCACGGTTTTTTACCTAAACGCTCCACCGCTACAAATTTGCTCTGTTTTACCAGCTATGTGTTCGAAAGCTTCGCCCAACGGTCACAGGCAGACGCAATCTATACTGATCTCTCAGCTGCTTTCGACAAAGTTAACCACCGCATTACTGTTGCAAAGCTGGAACGCTATGGCTTAGCGGCGCTCTTTTACACTGGATGGAATCTTATCTAACAGGTCGAATAATCAGCGTTAAGATTGGAGACGAGCTTTCAACTTTTTTTCCTGCACCATCTGGTGTCGCTCAAGGCCGTCACCTGGGACCGTTGGTGTTTTTACTATATTTCAACGACGTTAATTATTTGTTACGTGGCCCACGCCTGTCACTCGCAGATGACCTAAAACTGTTTTCAAAAATTTTAAATACCTCAGATGCATTCGTTCTCCAGCAACAACTAAACTCATTCAGTAATTGGTGTACGATTAACCGTATGACGCTAAATCCCTCCAAATGTTCGGTAATAACATATACTAGAAAAATGCAACCGATACTCTTCAACTACACCCTCAACAATCAAACCATTCAGCGTGTCGATGTCGTTAAAGATCTTGGTGTACTACTCGACGTCAAACTCACCTTCAAGCAGCATATTTCTTTGATAATCACCAAAGCATCTAGGCAGCTTGGACTAATCTTCAGAATGACGCGTGACTTTAGGGACATAAGTTGTCTGACTGCATTATATTGCTCACTTGTTCGGTCGCAGCTAGAATACTGCTCCACGGTTTAGACTCCGCATTACCACAACGCCATCCAACGTATCGAGGGCATCCAGCGCCGAATTCTTCGCTATGCCCTCCGCCTCTTGCCATAGAGACAGCCTATGTCGGACACTCGTAATGAGGATCGTTGTCAACTTCTCCACCTTAGCACTCTTCGAGTCCGACGTGAGACTGCTCGTGCTATGACTGTGGCCAATGTGATGGCAGCACGGATTGATTGTCCGGACATTCTTTGCCAGATCAATTCAAACGCCCCATCAAGAACTCTACGGAGAGTACCCTCAATGCATCTACCTTTTCGCCGTACTAACTACATTTTCATTTATCTGTTGAAGTGCTACGTTCTAAATTTATTACCATGTTTAGACAACTGTTGTACTAATGTTTAGTGTAGTAGTCTAGTCACCATTCGGACAATATATGTCTGTTGGTATGAAGTAAATTAATAAATAAATACGACGACTGGCTTGTTAGGCCAGCATCGTACCTCGAGACCAGCTGGGAGATAACATATTACAAATGATTTGAATGTAATCGGGACGGGACGTAATGCAAATAACACGTGCAATAAGACATGTAATATGTAACGCGTAACATATAATGTAACATGTAATGTGTAACATGTAGCGTGTAACATGTTCCACGCAACGACTTGCAAAGCCTGCAACCAAATACATCAATTACAGCACCCAACATGCTTGTTCTTACCTCACAGGTCAAAGCGAAGAAAATAACTTGAGAAAATAAAAGAAAATAACATCGTCATCATGCAGTTGACGATAAATTTTAAATCGTCAATTGAAGCAAAATTTGCTCGAATCTGCTTTCTTCGTTGCTGCCTTGAAGCCTCAGTTCCAGCAGTTCAATCTGAACCGACGATACGAATACGCCGAAAAAGAAACGACGAAACAAAAGCTACCGAGTGAAAGACGATTGTTTTGTGCTCAGTGAGTGGGAGAGCGAAACAAAACGAAGTTGATATCAAGTCGGGTTGAAGACGAAGTTGAGTTGCGTCATCGTCGCTTGACGATGCACTCATGAAGGTGAAGATTAAAGGGCCTGCTAGCAATACTCAGAGGAAAAGATATGCGAAGAAAATGTTGTGAGCCAAACCAACATGTCAAAATCCGAGCCAAACGAACCTCTGGAATGATCAACAAAATAATGATCAATTATGGTGAAAGTATATAAAATTGAACATAAACATAAAATTTAACACCTTCACTGTTTTTGTGATTCACTTTTCCATTATTTCCCAGGGCTCCGTCACCATCAGTTGCACGAGTTGAAAGAAAGTTAGTTCACATTGCGCTTCGAGAAAAGATCTGGCACCTCTGACATGTGAAACCTAGTTGCCAAATTGGCGTTTTTTTTTTCATAGCATATTTCTCTCTCTCTCTGAGTATCTCTAGTAAGGCGAATACCCAAGTAACCAGTAAGCACTAAATCATTGCCCTATAACAACTATATTTGATTACAGAGTTCTGGGTAAGAGCCTATTCCGACCTAATTCTTATATATATCTGATATAATGTCAAAAAGATGAAATAGTGAGCAAATAAAGTGCTGGTGATGGCAACCCTTAAAATGCATCATAATTGCTTATTTAGAGCACTCTCGAGATGTCGATATTTGCGTTGAGAAAAAAAAACTTGGAAAAACATTAATTAATTTGATGTTCAAAAAGAAAGCAAATGAAGGTCTTCAAACGTTATCCATATGGTTTATTTCATGCATTCGTTCGTTGTTGTTTCGGCCGCTGGTGGAGTACGTGAATGAATAGAGAATAACAGTTTTTAATAATCACCGCTCGTATTACGCTTGTTTTTGGCAGTTGGGCACGTTGAAAAAGAACAGCTTTCTCCAAATGCATTCAAGCACTATATCTTAACGTTCACGGTAGCACTAGAGGCGTATATTTTGCGGGCAGTAATGCTAGTTTACCATAATGTTGTTAAACATTATAATGTTCATATAAAGTTGATACGCAGGTTTAATGCCAATAATGCTATCTTCTAATGCTCAATGTTACTTGGGTAGTGCACGCAGTCCATTTTGACGTTTTCTGTAGGTCCAAGCATTTTCAATCGCAGTCACGGAGTAGAAAATATTATTGTTTCAGTTGAAAACCGAAATAATGACTCGCGACTTTCGATTTTTTAACCTTATACACAATGCGCATAATGTCGCATCTAGTGCGCTGTATAGCGCATCTGACGCGCAATACAGCGCACTAGATGCGACACTATGCGCATTGTTCATAAGGTAAAAAAATCGAAAGTCGCGAGACGATCATTCGATTTTCAACTGGAACAATAATATAACAACGTCCTAACATAGCATTGCAACTTCAACAAACAATGGGCGTTTTGTTATTCAAATTTCGTCGTGACCATGCGCGGATTAGAATAAACAAAACTGTTTATTAATGTTGCTATGCTCTATTCCAAAATTTTTATGGTTTTCACTCAGTTACTGCGATTGACAACTACCCGACAGACAACTACAGAAAACATTAAAACTAGCTGCGTGCACTGTCCACCATTACCGCTCGTGGGAAGCTGAATTGGTACAAACAAATACATATCATATACATAATACATAATAAACATGAATATTGAATAGATATTGTATTTCAGGTAAATTAGACCGCTGTCCAATGTGTCGGTCAGTTATCACCAACTTTTTCTGTACTAGAACAGAAGAATATATTCCTGCTGATGTGTCGGTGCCTAAGGTAATATGGATAACATGAACTACAAAGCTCGACTACCGATTTCAGACTAACTTTATTTTGTTTGATTATATTACAGTTTACATCCAATTGTTAAAAAGCTTATTCAAAACTTCGTGCGACGGGTTACAAGTTCGACAATTGCCGCCGATCTCGACAATGTTGTTACAGTGTCGATAATGCTACTATTTTATTATGGTTGGTGGAGAGTAACAAAGGTTTTCATCCGAAAATTTACCAATATGAAAATGCAGAGTTTACTATTCAATCTAGGTTTCTTTGGGTTTTCTATTGGAAGCTAGCAGAGACGTTCTAGGAGAGGAGGGGGATGTACAATGTACATACTTGTGTGACGTAACATGAAGAATAATTAAAAATGAAAAAAGTAGGAGGCAGAGTTGCCAATAAACTTTTTATTTAAACTGCAAGAATGCTAAAGCAAAAACTGGAAAAAAATGGATTTCAAAAAAAATTAATAAACAGCATAAAAAATGCAAGAGAGCTTCTCTGTGATGGTTACTGAATCCAATGTTAGTTATAAATACAACAAAAAATCAGTCATTTCAATCAGAACTGTTTGGTCTCGGGCTTACTTTTATTTTAATTTAATTGTTATCTCTTTTAACAGCAGCAAAATTCAAAACTGCCTAATTTTATCTCAAAACCATGAAAATGAAGGTTTTCATTTACTTCACATTTAACAAAAGTACTTATGCAACATTTTTTAACGTTACATCAGGGAAGTTTAAATTTCAATTATCTCTGAGTTCGGTATCTCTTGGTATCTAATTATCCGAACATATTTGAAACTGCTACGCAACAGAAATTGTTTTGAAGAAGGCCACCTGTATATTACATTTTTGAGATCGATTAATTTAATTTTGGAATAACATATTAGGCTACCATTGGAATTGATTTTTTATTACACAATCTGGAAAAACCTATTTGTCAGTTTCTAAGAGCAAGCCCACCAGTGGCTAAATTGAAGTTTCTAAAGCTAGCTTGGCAACTCCCACCATAACGCGGCAACCGCACCGGGCGTTGCTATGTTGGATTGGGAAATAGGAATCCCCACCTCGGGTAGTAGCGAGTTATTAAATTTGGCAACGCGATAGCAACGAGCCGAATCGTTGCTATTTGATGAAATGTCAAACTGTTGTTTTTTTTGTTTTGTTCACACAACATTTATTTGACACGGCACAATACAAATTAATGTTTTACGGAGCCAATTAAATCTAATGCCTTATGGTCTAGAATATCTTATAATCTAAAGGCAAATTCTTTACCCTCGCTGCCGACTACGAGTTGAAACTAAATCTTATACTAGAACTAACATGTTTTTTTTTGTTTCGCTGTTAAATTGGCACCTTGATGCTCTTCAAGTAGCTATAAACATGTAGCATGTATGGCAAGTTTCGCTGAGCGAGAATATCACGAGCTGGCACATAGGGCTGTATTCCTCGGGCCCTGAGAGTACCCAAAAGTAGAGATCTGGCGCCGCAGAATTCAGCATACACCCAAACCACGTGTTCAATGTCTTGATACCCCAATCCACAAACGCAATGATTACTGCTCGCCAGCCCAATACGCAAGAGATGTGCATCTAGCCCGTAGTGGTTGGACATAATCCGAGACATCATGCGAATGAAATCTCGTCCTACATCCAACCCCCGAAACCAAGGTTTGGTGGAAACCTTGGGGATGATGCTGTGTAGCCACCTTCCCAGTTCTCCCTTATCCCACGAGGCCTGCCAGTTGACAAGTGTATTCTGACGTGAAAATTTTTAAAATTCATTGTAGGCAATTGGTCTGTTGTAAATATCACCGTTTGTTGCGCCCACCTTAGCCAAAGTGTCCGCTTTCTCATTGCCCGGAATGGAACAATGAGAAGGGACCCACACTAAGGTAATCTGAGAAGATTTTTCGGATAAAGCACTCAGATGTTCCCGTATTTTCCCCAGGAAATACGGAGAGTGCTTTACATCCTTCATCGATCGGAGAGCCTCAATAGAACTGAGACTGTCCGTAAAGATGAAGTAATGGTCCGTGGGCATTGTTTCAATAATCCCTAAGGTATACTGAATTGCAGCCAATTCTGCGACGTAAACAGAAGCAGGATTATCGAGCTTGTAGGAGGCGGTAAAATTATTGTTGAAGATACCGAAGCCAGTGGACCCGTTGAGAAGTGATCCATCAGTATAAAACGCATTGTCGCAGTTGATGTTTTTATATTTGTAATGAAATATTTTAGGGATCTGCTGCACGCGTAAATGATCCGGGATTCCACGAGTTTCTTCCATCATGGATGTATCGAATAACACAGTAGAAACAGAAGTATCTAATAAGTTGACACGATTGGAGGTGTATGAGGAAGGATTTATACTTTGAGACATGTGATTGAAATACACAGTCATGAAACGGGTTTGAGAATTAAGTTCAACTAGCCTATCGAAATTTTCAATTACCAAGGGGTTCAAGACCTCACATTTGATGAGAATACGAGTAGTCAGATCCCAAAAGCGGTCTTTTAATGGGAGAACGCCCGCCAAAACTTCCAAACTCATCGTATGGGTCGACTGCATGCAACCTAAGGCAATACGCAAACAACGATACTGCAATCGTTCCAGCTTAATTAAATGGGTATTTGCAGCGGAGCGGAAGCAGAAACACCCGTACTCAAGCACCGACAATACCGTTGTTTGGTAAAGCCTTATAAGGTCTCCTGGGTGGGCGCCCCACCATGATCCAGTAATTGTCCGGAGAAAATTTACTCTCTGTTGACATTTTTTCATCAAATACCGAACGTGACATCCCCAGGTGCCTTTCAAATCGAACCAGACACCAAGATATTTAGATACCAAAACCTGAAAAATCGTTTTACCCACTAACTGTAAGTGGAGCTGAGCAGGCTCACGCTTCCTAGAAAAAACTACTGTCTCAGTCTTCTCCGGAGAGAATTCGATACCTAGCTGTAAAGCCCAAGCAGACAAATCGTCCAAGGTATCTTGCAATGGTCCTTGCAAATCGGCAGCTTTGGCTCCTGTAACAGAGACCACGCTGTCGTCTGCAAGTTGTCTTATCGTGCATAAATTTGCCAGACATGCGTCAATGTCATTCACATAAAAATTGTAAAGAAGGGGGCTTAAGCATGAGCCCTGGGGAAGACCCATGTAGCTAATACGAAAAGTTGCCAAATCGCCGTGCATAAAATGCATATGCTTTTCGGACAACAAATTATGCAAAAAATTGTTCAAAATTGGTGAAAATCCTTGTCGGTGAAGTTTGCCCGAAAGAATGTCAATAGAAACGGAATCAAAAGCCCCCTTGATGTCCAAGAACACAGATGCCATTTGTTCTTTGCGAGCATAGGCTAGCTGAATATCTGTAGAAAGCAACGCAAGACAGTCATTCGTTCCTTTGGCATGGCGGAAGCCAAATTGAGTATCTGATAGTAGACCGTTTGATTCGACCCAATGGTCTAAACGACGGAGTATCATTTTTTCCATCGATTTCCGGATACAGGATAGCATTGCTATCGGCCTATAAGAGTTGTGATCAGAAGCTGGTTTTCCCGGTTTTTGGATAGCGATCACCTTCACTTGCCTCCAATCCTGCGGTACAATGTTTTGCTCCAGGAACTTATTGAACAAGTGCAACAAGCGCCTCTTGGCATTGCCGGGTAGATTCTTCAACAAGTTGAATTTGATTCTATCTAACCCAGGCGCGTTATTGTTACAGGACAGGAGGGCAACTGAAAATTCTGCCATCGTAAGAGGTGATTCTATCGCGTCGTGGCCCGGAGACGCATCACGAACAATATTTTGCTCAGGAACAGAGTCCGGACATACTTTCCTGGCAAAATCAAATATCCACCGACTTGAAGACTCCTCGCTTTCGTTGACCGTTTTACGATTTCGCATTCTTCGGGCTGTGTTCCAAAGAGTGCTCATCGATGTCTCCCTCGACGTTTCGTTTACGAACCGGCGCCGATATCCACGTTTCTTTGCTCGGACCAAGCTTTTAAACTAGGTCTCAAGCTCCAAATACCGCTTAAAGTCGTCGGGTTGACCTTTCACCCAAAAGAAGGCCTTAAACGCGTCGGATTTTTCCGTGTAGACATCGGAGCACTCTTTATCCCACCATGGAGTGGGAGGCCGTTCTTTGATCGTCACGCCGGGATATTTCTTCGTTTGGGCTTGCAACGCGGCGTCGAGAATCAAGCCCGCAAGGAGGTTGTATTCTTCAAGTGGTGGGTGATGTTGAATCGACTCGACAGCTTCTGATATCATTTCCTCGTATAATTTCCAATCGATATTCCGTGTGAGGTCATACGGAATATCAACTGATCGCGTGCGAGTTGAACCATTATTAATTGAAATTTGAAGAGGCAAATGATCGCTACCGTGGGGATCAAGGACTACCTTCCATATGCAATCCAACCGTAGCGATGTTGAACATAAAGATAAATCTAAAGCACTGGGGCGCGCTGGAGGTTTCGGAACGCGTGTCATATCCCCGTTGTTTAATATTATCATGTCGAAGTCGTCGCAGAGGTCATAGATCAAAGAGGAACGGTTATCATTAGAAGGGGAACCCCAAGCCACGCCGTGAGAGTTAAAATCTCCTAAAATCAAACGTGGCGAGGGAAGAAGTTCTATTAAATCAAAGAGCAGCCGTTGCCCAACTTGTGCTCTGGGAGGAATATATATTGAGGCAATACAAAGCTCTTTACCTTGTATTGTCATTTGACATGCGACAGCTTCGACGCCTGGGAACGTGGGGAGGTTAATACGATAGAAGGAATAGCGCTTCTTAATCCCTAGAAGTACTCCTCCGTAAGGGGTGTCTCGGTCGAGGCGAATTATATTAAAATCATGGAAGCTAAGATCTACATTTGAAGTGAGCCAAGTTTCACAGAGGGAAAATGCATCGCATTTATGCTTGTTAATCAAAACTTTAAATGAATCAACTTTGGGGATGATACTTCTACAATTTCACTGTAAAATAGAGATAGAATCCTTCATCTCAGCCGATGAATTAGCCATCGAAGGATACGATCGCTGCAAGGAGGGCCCATTTAGCAGTCAACTGCTTCAAAAACGTTTTAACTGTTGGTAGAAATGCCAGCAGAAGACTTTTAAGAGGATCAGTTATGTTGAAATTTTCAAAAATCCAGTCCACAAAATCTGAAAACTTCAGCAGTCCAGATTCTGGCTGAATCTTGGACGAAAAAGAAGGAACAGTTGGGTTTTTAGATGTTCCTGGAAGTGCCGGAAACTCCTTACTTGAATTCAGTTTTGCCAATCCCAGAGGAGTTTGCTTCGGATTTTCTACAGCACTTTTTTGTTTCTTAGTATCAGTCACTTCAGATGGCGACCTTCTCTGTCCTTTCCTAGGAAGCCTAGGAGAAGAAATGTTTTTCCTCTTCCTAGATTTCCCGGGTTCAACAAAAGAAGATTCCCCAACTGAATCGTCAGAATCAGACTCATCGGATGGCAAGACCTCGAAGAGATTCGGGGAAACCAGTTTGGTGGTAGCGGCCTCTTTGAGCATTTCTGCGAAAGTGCGCTTAGAGCGCTCTTTCAGAGACCGCTTGATCTTGTCTTGGCGCTGTTTGTACGCGGGACATGCAGACAGCTCATGCGGAGTCTGCCCACAATAAAGGCACTTTTCAGCACCCTTATTACAGGCGTCATCCGCATGTTGCTCTCCGCACTTGCCACAACGTGCTTTATTGCCACAGTGGGAGGCCGTATGGCCCAACTGTTTGCACTTGAGGCAATTCATTACCCGCGGTACAAACAAGCGCACGGGCAGACGCACTTTGTCCACGAGCACATAGCTCGGCAGAGCAGACCCGGCGAAAGTCACGCGAAAAGAGTCTGAAGGGGTGTAAGTTTTTACACCCTTGTCGAGCGAAACTGAATGTAATTGCTTACATTCAAGTATCTTGGCAGGTTCAAGGCTAGAATCCTTGAAAAGGCCTTTTCCAGCCTTCAACAGGTCCTCGACAGTCAGACTCGATTCGCTGACCACACCGTCAATCTCAACTACGCGAGCTGGAATGTACACGTGGTACTCCCGCGTGAAGAGCTCACAAGCAGCAAGCTCGTTTGATTGCTTGAGGTCGGACACCAAAACACGCAGCTTATTCGGGCGTACTTTGGTAATTTCAGTCACGGCTGTAAACCGTGCCAGATCTTTACATATTTGCATTGTGTTCAATGCTTTCACTTTCGGCCGGAAAAATACAGCCCCAATACCAACTTTGCCCTCCGGATACTGCTTAAGCCGATGGGTAGCTTCCTGCGTGGTTCCATTCTTAACCCTTGGAACTTTGTATCCGGGAGGGCTAGGCGGTAGAACGAGCGGGTTTTCATCCCCGCGTTCGTCGTCCATGTTGGACGCGTAAGCCACACACGCAAAATGCCAATCAACAAATAATATTGTAGAAAAAAAACAGGAAAAAAAAACTACTTATCTTCTGCAGCCGCTCTCCACCGCAATCAGCGCACGGGCGATGCGAATCTCCAGTCCTTCACACAAGAGTCCGCTAGCAAAAGCTGCAGCCGCTCCAGCCACACAGCAGCACCAGAACAGCCAAACAGCAGTACGCCGGGTACTGGATCTCTCGCAGTAGCGACACAACGTACAGTCTGTGGCGTACGGTAGCAATAGGCGATGATGCGTTCCTTTGTCTTCAATAGACGACGGCAACGAGCAGCAGTGCACACGCAATACAATGCACGGTGACCTTGAAGGCGATTAACTTTTTTTGTTCTCGATAGTGAATGTTCGTAATAATATTACGAAGATGATGAGTGTTTCGAATGCGGACTCAATTGGTCGGCCTCGGAAGACACGTCGTAGGACGCAAGTGTCGGCGTGAACCACTACTCAATTTTATTTCCGATTGAGCTGAAATTTTGGACAGGGTGTTTTTTCGGGCAGGTAAACATTTTGTATAGGTTTTTTATTGAGATGGCCATTTTGGTTGGCATTTTGGTCTGCAACCTACACGATGCGAAAAGCTAAAATTCTCACAAGATTGGCCAATATTATTCAATAAACCTGAAAGGTTTGAGCAAATCTGCTCGGGAGTATTACCAACTATTTTCCCGTTTCATTCGGTCGTTTTATAAAAACCATTTTTCTCCTTTACCGCTGTTTCAATCTTCAATAATAACCTAAGATGAGTACGAAAGCGGCGTTGGAAATGGTCATCGGTATAGACCGGTGTTTCCGATAAAAACATTGTTAAAACGCTGGATGGCACCTTCCTCCGCATGGCGGTCAATATTTGGCTATTTACTAGGCTGAGAGCCGCCCCGGATCTTTCCAAAAACCATTTTATTAATCGCGTATAAGGAAATTTGTTCTGCGAAATCATTTTCTCCATCACTAGAATCAACCAAATACTCGAAAACTATTTACGCGTTCTATATTTAAGTTTTTTTTGGCGGCAAATTTTCAAATATTAATAGCAAACTGCGGGAACCGAGACAGCATGAAATACAGAATACAACTAATGACAGTTCGCCAGCTTTCAGTAGAATTGTCATTTAAGCCGACGTTGCGGGACGTGCCCAGTTTTACGGAATTACTTTAAATAAACATATAAGGATGAAAAAACCCATGTACGCACAAGTAAAAAAAAACCTGCAAAAGAATTATGCTATCGATAACTTGGGAAAACGGAAACAAAGTTTCGTGAAATGGAGGGAACATTTTATGAAGTAGAAAGAACGTAGCTCATTCCGGAAACGATTGACTGACGGATAAGTTGGTTATTACTTAATCCGAAAAAGATATGCGAAATACATCACAAACAAACATTTTGCCAACGCTGGCTAGTGACGGTCTCCAGAAATTGGCAACTGCCGGTGTGAAAAAGAAATAGTGGAATTGGTAATCCCCATTAGCAACGATTGGTGCGAAAATCGGTTGCTATCCAAAATAGCAACGGCCAGCGTTGTGAAAATAGCAACTCAAATGGCAACTCACCGGTGCGCTTGCTCTAAATTAAGCTAACCTTTTTCATCTCATCAATGCTATGTAGTTTATATTTTGGCCGTGTTTCGTGCGAGAAGACATAATAGGCTGGAAATGATGGTAAGAACTGTTACAATGGTTTATCACTCTACAACATTTACATTCTAAAAATATTTCCAAAAAACCAATCGGAGCTTGAATACATAAAAAATCTGGATAAAACTGGGAAATTTGCAACAAACTGGATAATTCTGAGACTAAACTATTTGACTGGATTACTGAAAAAAACTGTAAGAATCCAGTTCAATCTGGAAAATTGGCAACTCTGGTAGGAGGTTGTTTTAAATACAGACGGTGTTATGAACAGATACGCAGAGTGAGGTCGAAAACTCCAAGTTAACCGTCAAATCGAGGCTCCAAGTGTGAAAAGTAAACAAACTCAGGAGTGTTACTTTTCGTACAGAATGTGTATTGTAATCAGTATAATTGTTGTGAACCACGTGCAATTATGGTTTGAACGGAAAATGTGTTTGTTAGCTTGTATTATGAGTGATGCATTGAAAATTAAAAAATGTATAAACAAGCTTTGAAACTCAGTTATATATCCTTACAAAGTTTCGGAATTTCATTACACTTTCTAGTGCGTATGAAAAGCAGTGATGGAAACGAAACGAATATGATGCAATCGTTGTTCATTCATCATATGTGCACTTCACGAAGTGTACAGGCCGGGACTCGAATACTCTCAACCCATAATGAAATGATGATAGGGTGCATAGGTTTCTGGGAGAAAACAAACACATGACTAGACTACATCAGCTCTGAGAAGCGATTCGATCGTTGCGTTTGTCTCTCCATATGCCGGTAGTTACGAGAAGAAAGGATAGCAACAGGAGAAAATCATGTCGCCTGAACAGCAGCAGAGGTGTGGTGCGGTGAGAGGGAATGTGTGGGGGAAGCAACTACTTCGGCAGCGGTTGAGTTTAAGCGAGAGTAGGAGAGCATACAATGTCATTTTCTTTCTGTTTCTGACAAAAAAATCATATTCATGAGTCAAAAGAATAAGGATATAACAAGTTCTGATCTAACTTCATATACCGAGTTGTGCACATTGAGAACCACGTATTTTTTTTTTTTCACAACATTTATTTGACACGGCACAATACAAATTAATGTTTTACGGAGCCAATTTAATTGGCCACCACGTATTGTGGTGTACACTAATGAATAGAAATATATCGTAAAGAGGAAAGCAAAAAGATTGCACCAGCACCGATACTTTGTTTTTCGCATACTGACGACGATGTCAACGCATCCTAGGCTTGTTTTATATGTATTCATTAATCGCTAGAGGTGATTTTTTTCCTTCGCTGATGAAAAGTCATGCGTAATTAAATGTGGTTGCCAGAATTGTTTGGAATAGAATATTAGCAAAGGGTTGCCATATTTACTGCTTTTCTCTTTATAACACAGTCTCTAGTTTTAAAGACACGACCGCAGAAGAACCAACATAGAACTACGCACTCTACTAACAAATGCATTGTTTAGAGTGTTGCATTAATGAGATTTAAAATCTACTGCTTGCTAAAAACAAGAAAATCTTCGTTGAATAAACGCTTTTCCTTTATTGCTATAACATTCAAGTGTCTAAATCCAAAATTTGGGAGCAATATCATGAAATCTGAATTTTTTATGACTTTTCAAAGCTCGGCATACTGACGTTTTTTGACATTTTTTTGAAAAAATACATTACTTCGAAACGGTTTGGCTATTGTGGTGGCCTAAAACAAAAAAACGTAGGAGGGTGGTATTCAAGACACGACCGCATGAGGTTGGACTACGGTATTCTTATATTCCATTAAAACAAATAATAGAGAGAATTGCAACTCTAGTATTTGCTGCAATTTTATCTAACAGTGCATTTCTGGATGCTGAGACGTTAAAACGTTATAAATAATAATATATACTAAAAGAATGGATATTTTTTATTTAATAGCTGTCATTTCATACATATCCGAATCAACCCTTTGTTTGCTGCACTACCAAGACAATCATTTAATTGAGCGAATTGGTAAAATTTTCCTATCTAAGCAAAAAGCAAACTTTACGAAACTATCTGAAATTGGAGCCCTGAACGATTCAACCGAAAATTTTCAACCCAAAATTTTAAACTCATGCTAGGTTAGTTCCAGCCCAGCATATAACTTCATGTATTTGAAAAAAAAAAAACGTTTGGTTCAATAACTCAATATAGCAAGAGCTCAATCACACGTTTTTCGGTTGTTGTTATCAAGGTTTGGGCGAGTGACAGGAAAATATCTTAACTTCTTCAGTTGTGATTTAGAGCATTTCTAATTGTTTTGTTATTTTTCACGATAGCGGCAAGTTTGTTTCTTTCTCTGTGTGCGAGAAACAAAATCAAAACCGCGCACCGAGAAACAAAAACGAAAATTTAATGAATGCTCATTGAGAAAACTTGCAACTCTTTTTACCAATAACTTATGATACTCAAAAGAACCCGTTTTGATCTAAATCAAATTTCTAGTAAATAAGTGTTGATAATTCATAGGTAGTAATTTTTCCTCGATGAATAAAGACTGGCTGAAGAAGTTAAAATCGCTGCTGTAAAATCAAATTCACAACTGTGTTCGTTAAGACGTTTTAATATTTTCAATGACAATAATAATCTTTGATAAACACCCGCTATAGTTATTCACACACATGCTATAACTATCTAAACACGCGTTAAAACTATTCATACACACGCTGTAGCTATAGCTATCCATACACACGCTATTCCTTTCCATACATCCGATACAACTATCTATACACACGCATAAGCTATCCAACCATGTGCTATTACTATCCATACATACGCTATAACTAATCATTACACACGCAGCAGCTATCCACACACAAGCTATAACTATCCGTACACACGCTGAAGATATACACGCAATAGCCATAATATGCTACACATGCTAGTGTCTTACACACGCTATAGCTAGCCATACACACGCAACAGCGCCATCCCTATCATCGCAAATGTCATAGCAATACAGATGCACATACGCTATATGTGCACACTGCACACACACCCAACGTTTTCACCCAACGATATCTGAATTGGATTACCGCTGGTGGGGTCCAACTCAGATCGAAGGAGCACCGAACTGAATGAAGAAATGCAGCTTCCCACTACCTCCGCCGCTGCTGTCTGATACCACCGCTCTGGTTCTGCTGCAGCTCAGTTTGGCCGCTGGAATCAGCCACCGCTGCTGTTATACAAGACCGGCCTGGTGGCTTTTCACTTGTTAACTGATGACTGCTATGAGACGACACAGGCTATTATATAGCCCAAAGCAAAAATCCATCCGCGAGCAAACAAGAAGCGAGCTTGTGATTGGTTGAATGTGCACGACTTTTAACACAACTTTTAACTAGTTTAGTATCGAAAACATATTTAAATTATTATATGACAATCTTGCGCAATATTTCCCCTATCAATCAAGCCATTGGTGTTTAGAATCTGTTCAGTGGTAATGATAAAAGAAGCATTTTAAAACGGTGTTGAAACACCTGTTGCAGCTACCGAAAGCGAGCTCGTTATTGGTTGAAAGCTGTGAGACTGTTTACAAAGTCAGATCGGTTGTATCCGTTAGTGTCGACTGTGCTTGTGAAGAGAGGTGGTGATTGGTTGCTCGGTATGATTTAGACAATCGATGTGATTTATCAATTTTTCAATAGTGTATCTCGAACAATAGGTTATTTTTGTTACATAAATTCAACCGTAAAAGAATTTCTGATCGGTTGATGCCAAAACCTCGAAATTCTGAAAAGAAATGACTGATATATAAGCGCTCAAAACCTGACCACTTTTCCCTGGTTTTCCCCGGTTGAATTACTAGATTTTCAAATTCAGGTGCCTAACTTCGATATAGACGTTAGTCCAACGTCAATAAAGGTCAACGCAGAACAAGCTTGGCAAGTTGCAAAGGCTAATTTGTAATGTAATTACAGGAGTAATGAAAAGTGCTCCGTCGAAAGCCTTAGATGCAATTCTGCATCTATTACCACTCCACCAGGTAGTGCAACTAGAGGCGGAAGAAAGTGCATTGAAATTAACACGCCTCAAAAATATACCTGATGGAGATTAGACAGGCCAGCTGGCAATCCTCAAACATTTCCAGCTGAGCAAACATATACCAGGTATCGAAAACTGGATGAATACAGAAGCAAACTTCGAAATACCTTTCAAAATCATAGAGACCGAACGGGAAGTTTGGGAACAAGGTGGCCCGAACATCCGACAAGGCTCTGTCGTCTTTTACACAGATGGATCAAAAATGAATGATTCAACCGGAGCAGGTATAAATGGTCCAGGGATAAGTATCTCGATACCAATGGGCCGTTGGCCTACAGTGTTCCAGGCCGAAATATTTGCAATTTATGAATGTGCACAAGTCTGTTTGGCTAGAAAATACAGGCATGCTAACATATGCATTTTTTCTGATAGCCAAGCAGCACTTAACGCACTAAAAGCCTTCACATGTACCTCTAAGCTAGTATGGGAGTGCATCCTTTTACTGAAACAACTGGCAGAAAGGAACCAAGTATGGTTATACTGGGTTCCTGGTCACTGCGGAGTGGAAGGCAATGAAAAAACCGATACCTTGCTAGACAGGGGTCATGTACCGATTTCATTGGCCCAGAACCGTTTTGTGGGGTATCATCAAGCACCTCGAAAGCAGAATTGGAAACCTGGGAACATAGGACAATACAAGAGAACTGGATATGCTCAGTAGGGCTACGCCAGTCTAAACGCTTTATAAAACCAAGCGTGAAAAAAACCCAGCAATTGCTTAGTTTAAATAAAAAGGGACTAAGGACAATTGTCTCGCGTCGTCGCGGTAAGGACAATTACTGGATTGTTTACAGGACACTGTCCAAATAGGCATCACCTGGAACAAATTGGTCAGTCAGATGACGAAATTTGTCGTCTCTGCGGGTTCGAATGTGAAACCGCAAAAGATTTGCTCTGCCACTGCAGTGCACTAATACAGCGCAGAATAAGAGCCTTTAGAAAAGGAACTTTGAAGCCTTTTGAGGTCTGGTCTGCAAATCCTAATGAGGTAATATATTTCATACGAACTTCAGTGCCTAATTGGGAGAAAGGGTGCGATATGACAACGACGATCACTTCCATCAATAGTGATATGTCTGCCACGAGTACCCAAACTAAAGAAGAGGTATACCATAAAAGATCAAAATAATGGTCGCAGTGGTCCAAATCTTACAAAAAAAATATTGTGCAAAACAAACCCCTTTCATTATATATTGTAAAATTTGATCGTAGTAGGCCTGACACTAAAAAAATTTTTAAAAAAGTTATTTTTTGTAGGAAAGTAGCTTAAAAGTTTAGTTGCCGCGATTTGCCACGGTTGTGACTACATTGAAAATTTAGGTAAAAACGTAGGCTTTCTAATGCATACTGTCCGCTGTAGCGCAAAACTGCGCAAATTATCACTTAAGCGAAAAACGATAGCAGATTTTTTTATTTTTTTTACTTTTGAAGTTGAAATTTCATCCAGGATTAATTTTAATCATAACTATGATACCCCATTAATGAAAATTTATGATATCGAACTCAATCCGAAAGGATATAATATAAATTTGGGCGAAATCACAAAATTTATCAATAAGAAGCTATAATGTCCAATTTATCCGATTTGCTTCACACGAAATAACCAAAACAACCCGCGGCGATGGTGATTCACAACTTTCGATTGCCTTTTCATTTTAGCAAATCGAGTAGCACGAAAGTTTTTTATTTAACAGTTTACTAAAAAACAAATCTTCGGCTTATTCGATTAAAAAAAAAAACAATTTACATAAAACAGCAGAATAACGAGAAGAAACTACCGGCGCCGGCGATTCGTAAAGCGATACGTACAGCGATTCGCAACTTTTGACTGACGTTTGCGAACGAGAGCAAAAAGAATACGGATACGCATACGTATGTAAACAAGAATGACACGTTCGTACGAAAGCAACGATGTTCGAAAGCTCGAATTGGTTAGAACGAATCGGATTCGTATGTGTTCGTATCGCATTCGTACGCCGCTGCTGCTTTCGTACGAAAGCGATACGGCCGTAAACAAGAATAAGGGTGAAAGTTTCTTTTCTAGTGAAGTGTTGAATGATGAAAAAATTTGCTGAAATCGTTGCCAGATATTTGGATCGTTTTGTTAGTGCTATCAGCAATATCCTTTAAGCCAGTAAACTCAGTTGAAACGTCATACTAGATTATTCCCCCACGAAAACGGCGAAAGTTTATACGTTTAACCCAACGAACAAGCAAAGTTGTTGCATCACTGATTGACGACAGACCGATGTCATGGCAACTGTTTCCTGAAGCTGCCGCCGATGATGATGACGCACTAGGTTGAAAATATGATCATAAGCTCCGTTCATTGTGCCGCATGTGTTACTGTACAGATTTTTTTCGTGCTTCTAACTATATTGAATTTAGGGCTATCCAGAACGTGTTGAAACATGTTTGAACATGAGCATTCGTGTCCTGCACAAAATCCATAGAACGTTTAAAACAAAACAGTCGTTCTTCGCTTTTTGCATTCCTACACACCACTTGCAGCAACAGTTGATCTCGCATGGACGGCGCTTATTCGGCTGTTTCGCAAGCGCTGACAGCCTTTTGACGGATAATCGAGCCAGAGAAAAACGGCTTCAAGCAAAATGTATGGGGATGACGTTCGTGACAGGGATGTGATTGACGATGGCTTATTAAAATTTACAAGGCAGGTCTAAAAGGCAAAATGACCTATTTCAGTGATCAGGATGCAGGACCGTTGGCGACACCGAAATTATTACAAAAAGGTTAACTTGATAGAAAAAAAACCTACTTTCTTTTAACTAAAACATTTGCATTTTAGATCCAGCACCGGTTGAAATACCTCCAAGTACGTCGATCATACCAATATCAACGTTTTATGGGGACCAGTGCCGAAGGAGCTGATTACAGCGGAACGTACCGCTAATTGTTACGATTCTCAAAAAATTGTGAGGATATTCCGGCTTGCTTGGTTTGCTGACGAAACCTGCCATTCGTTTGTTGGGTGTTGACTGGTGGCGCATTTCAGACAGACAGGGCTTTGATTTTGATAAGGATACAAAATAATTACAGAAGGTATTTGATTGTCATAATACATATCTTATGGCTGTTTCATGTGTTGTTTTTGAAGGTGAAAAACAGTATGCCATCTAACGTGCCACCCACCATGCCAATCACAGTATGTCCATATTCATACAAGGACCACCACCCATGAACGGCATTGTCGAAGACAATTTTTTAAAATAACCCCCTTCTTTTACGACTTGGTTACCAATCAAATTGAAAACCGTGGAACAATTTTGTCAATGACGTGGTGGTGGCGGCTTTGGTAGTGGTCGGCGCCACTAAAGCGACTGGATGAACAATTATCGTTGAGGCCTCCGAAATTCTGCTTGTTATAGAGCATATTTTTCATAGAGCATAATATAACAGCGCTTAGTATATAAAATGAAAACTATGCCAAATGAGCTAACGTCGAATATCGACCATCCTTGGTGTAAATTAAACTTCACTCACGTTTGAATAACTTAAAAAAAGCTCATGTGTTTTGGTATAGGCTTTATTCAAAGAATTGTAGCTCAGAAACCTTTGGTTGTATATAAAAACTGTCTGAGAATGAATTACAAATTGACACTATAAAAAACATTTTTGACTAACAAAATTCTTTATAAATACTCTTTCTATTCACGAAGATAAAAGTTGGTTTTCTTTTAAATTTTATTTTTGAGAAACTTAAAATTAATCCATTATGTACTACAGTCATACCTCGATATAAGGCAACTTTATTTTTATTTTCGTGACGTTATATCGAAGCAAAGCATTTTTTTTTTCAATTTATGCAAGATTGTTTATGGTTACTCAAAGATGCGCGAAAACGTATTTTTCATAACCTATCAGTATTTTTAAACCTTTCTTACGCTCATTTAGAAAAATTTTCAGAAGCAAAAAAAATTTTTTTTTCAATTGATACAAGAGGTCACAAAGATGCGTGAAAACCTATTTACCATCACCTATCAGTATTTTCAAACCATTCTCATGCCCATTTAGGAAAATTTTCAACAAGCAAAAAAAAGTTGTTCTAATTGATGCAAGACTGTTGGTGGTTACTCACAGATGCGCGACAACCTATTTTACATCACCTATCAGTATTTTTAAACCTTTCTTATGCCCATTTAGAGGAAATTTCAACAAGCAAACAATTTTTTTTAATTGATGCAAGACTGTGAATTGTTACTGAAGGTTGCGTGAAAACATATTTTCCATCACCTATTAGTATTTTTAAACCTTCCTTATGCCCATTTTGGACAATTTTCGCATTGGTTTCAAAACATACTACAAACATTTTTTTGAAGCAATTTATAGCCCAAAACAGTTGCTGTATCATTTATTTTCAATTTCAATACATTTTAAAAAGTTACATTATATCGAGGTAAAAGTTACGTTACATGGAGTTACGTTAAATCGAGTTACGTTATATCGAGGTTGCCTTCTATCGAGGTATATTTGCAAATTTTATCATCAAACACACATAAATGGATAATAAAAGACAAGAAAGTAATAAAACCTTACCCTAAACAGACAAAACAGTGATAAAAAAATAATTAAAAAATCCAATTTTTTTTCTTGGTTTCGTATTCGCTACGTAGCTTGGCTTAACCCCCCATCCTTCCCCTCGTCACGTTGAATGCTACGTCATTTATGAACGTTCCCTTATATGATTTTAACAGTTATTTTGAAACTAAAAATTCTTAGTTAATTTCCTGAATACACACGTTTTCAAGTATTCTTGAGTCTAAATTTGGAAAATTGGGAAATAAACACTAAATTATAAATTGGCACTTTCTTCATTTTTTCACTGATACCAAACCAAAACCATAAAAAACAATTGCACAAAAACGTCCCAGTTTTAATTTTTTCATTGTCATTGTTGATTTGGTTGAAATTTTGCATAGATGTTTGTTTTTATTTTTAAGGATTTATTTTGAGAGACAAAACGGTTCGTTTGATCGGTTGACGGCAAAGTTGTGAATGATAATTTTAGCTTTCTAAAAAATAACCCAAAAAAAAACTTTTTTAGCAAAAAATAAATTAAATTAATCGTCAGGACCCGAAGGACAAATGATGGAAGGTCCAAAATTTTATTTTTTGAGGAAAACTACAGCATGGAGTAAATCAAGGAAAAGTCAAAAAATTTAAAAGTGAAAACAATATTTAAGCTAGAACGAATTATTTGATTGGTATAAGGTCTTGAGCAAAGTTTTAGACAATAATTTTGTTCTTCTCGAAAAATATCCACCGTATGACAACATATTTTTTAGAACCAAAAATATAATTATAAATAAAATAGGGTACCGCTACTGGTTTTCTTCGGCAAGTTTTTGGCAGCAGTAGTCTCATGCAAAAAACTATCGAAGTAAACCACTACCAAAGACGTTCGATACTCTATCTAAAAAAAATCCCTTTTAAGAAGTCTGAATTTTTTCTACGAGAACTGCACACTGTAAGTTCACCAATCAACTTAACTTGGAGAAATAAAAAATGTAAATATAAAAATTTGTCAGAAAAAAACTTTAATTTTTTCACACACTATGACGATTGAAAAAACCGTTTTGGCTTTTTTCCTGAGCCGACTTCTTAATGACTATAATAATTTTCAAATATTACAATAGTCATTAGGAAGTCGACTGAAGAAATACCCCTTAAATTAGATTTCTCGTTAACAGAATGAACAAATGAATCCAATTGGCTGACCCGAGGACCTATCAATTAATGATAAAAATATTTTCAGAATCAAAACGGGGTTGTTTTCCGTATAGTGTTTTCGATTAAGCTGTAGATAATAATTTTGCCATCTCAAAAAAAAAAATTAAAAGTTCTGTAGAAAAAAAAATTTATTCTTTATTTCTTTAGTTCAGTCAACTATCGTTGTTCAGCTAATAGTGTGTAGTTTTTGTTATAGAATTTTTTTTTAAAAAGCAGGTTTTTTGAGGTATTTAAATTTAATTAATTTAATTAAATAGTTTGTCTTATTTCTAGGCTTGCCACCTCTCCGGGTTTCACCCGAAGTCTCTGGGTTGGGGAGATGATCTCTGGGTCTCCGGGTGAACGCAAATTTTCTCCGGGTCTGGGAGAGAATTTCCGGGTCTCTGGATGAAAGCGAAATTTCTCTGAGCCAGCGCAATTATTTTCAACTCGCTTTGGAAACGACATAAGTCATAAATTAAACAATTTATTAAACTCAGAAAATTAGCGAAGTACTGTAATTTCGGCATTAATTTTGAGAATTTCTCCAAAGGAGATTTTAACGCTGTCGAATTTACGGCGAATCTTCATCATTTACTAATTGGGTTGTTTAGCTATATCAGTTTTTAATATCATCTGAAAGAGCTGCATTTCTATGCAAAACTACGCATCTAAGTAAAACGTGATTTTCAAAAATTTTCTATCGTTGTCATTCAATTTTTAAATAACGAAATAAAAATTCTCGAAATCTGCTCGAAATCGCTACAATGACAGTTCGCCCATATACTAACTGTCATTGTAGTGATTTAGAACGATTTTAATTATTCATTTAAAAATCGTAGGACAATGATATAACATTTAAAAAAAAACACATTTGCTAAGAAAATTACACTCTTTTAGCTGTTATATAAAAATCAGAAATCTGTGAATAGCTAAACAACCCAATTTTATTGAAATATTTTACTGACATTGTCACCAAAATCACCGAATTCGATCGGCTGTTAAGAATTGCCAAAATAAATGAAGTAAATAAATAGTGTAGATCATGTGGTGGAAATAAACCACAACAAGCATGTCAATGCACCATATACCCCTCCCCTCCTGATGCTTTGAAAATATCCGGGCTAGATGTCCCTATCAGGTGGCAACCTTACTTATTTCCCTAACATTTTATTTTTTCTCACGATTTATATTTTTTTGGGACGACATGTCGAAGACTATCAAATAAACCGTTCTGTCTAATAAATTTTCTCATTTTTGTAAAATTTCAACTTTTTTTGTTTCTCATTTCTTCATGTTCAGATAACTATTGTGAGTTTCACTGAAACTTGTTCGCCGCGCTATAAACCGCAACTCTGAAACCAAATGCCCTTCTTGGTTGCCGAGTCGATTTTATTTTCTTCGGGACACTGTAAGCAACAACCAAAATTAAATCTACCTGCTTTGGCAACCCTTTCCAAAATCAAAACAAACTTCGATTCTGGCAGCACACTGAAGGCGGCAACAGCGGTGCCAGGCTTACATATTAATCTAATATAAATTGATATCATAATGCTTAAAACAGAAACCACAAAGTGAGTATATGATGCGATAGATTTTCCTCTGGTGATTAGTAATCCTTTTTAGTCTCCACTGTCTCCAGCAGTGATTTCTTCAAAGATTTTCCCGATACTTTAACAATGAAGGTTGATGCAAATGAAAACAGCATACATCTGGCAACTCAGCGCGGCCTTTGATTGAAGCGCGGTGTTTGGATTAGACCGCGTTCAGTTTTGGGCAAATCTCTTAATATCAACGCTTCATTTGTTCTATCTAATTTATCGAATTAAAATCAATGACGTCTTCTGTAAGTGTCATGCATTGAAAAATAACATTCTCCTGATGCATATATATTGGGGTGGCAATGACATGTTTGAATAATTCCATAATCGAATTTAAAGAAATGACCTGTACAATAATTCAGCCCAATCGGACATGGTTCAAACTTCTGATGTTGTTTTTTTTTTCTAGGACATTTGGAGTCGTATTTACGGCTGAAGGATCAGCAAAAAGACAACCCAAAAGTAATAGTGTCCATGTTCGATCTAAGAGAAGTTTCAAGCGAAATAAATTTTGTGAGCTGGGAGAACCATACAGTGACCATCTCCCTTTCCGTGCACCCGCCGGAAGACCCCATGACAGATGCAGAAGAAAAGTTGTGTAACTTTTTCACGAGCTTCATTTGATTTAACGAGCATGGTCATAAAAGATATGATTAATAAATAAATAATGTTGAATGCATTTGTAATAATTCTTTTGTACATAATGGAGAATGTGCAACATTGACAGAGACCCCACGGACCGATGCAAAGGAACGGTCTTTAGCAGCTGCAATGATCAAAGCATTACAACCGGTAGTCTGTCAGCACTTGCTTCCCATTTTTCAGTTTGGTATTTTCGCGAACATTCTAGAGGATGATGGTTTCGTCTTTTACGCGATTGTACCTGCCACCGGACTGAATATGTGATGCCACAATTTCAATGTTTGTCATCGTAATCTCCACGAAAGAAGCCGTTTTCAAAGACCGGACCTACACCGATCTTACTTTCGCAGAGGAGAAAATTTACTATAAGATTTCGCTAGCGAAATTGCACACCTGAATTAGACGTCGGTAATACGATAAGCGGGAAACATTTCTCTCGAAGCGATGAAATTCGCTTGCCAGGGTTGGATGAGGCCAATAATGAAGTTGCTTCGGTAGTGAAACAACTACTAGTTGGTAAAGTACAGAAGCGCCCACGGAAAATCTGGATGGCGTCGAAGAACAAAACTGTGACAATGACGATTTAGATATACTGTCATAGGCTTTCGGTTGATACGGATTATAAGTTCGGTTATGATTATAAATATTAATGATAACAATTCGTTCATTATATTTTATTATTCACAACTATTCTTTTCACTTTTCGGGTGGTGATCTACATGGTTCTATTTTTTTGTAAGGTGGCCTACATTACAACAATTAGAAATTTCTCGCTAAACTTGTCACAAACAAAGCGAGTTTTCGATAACAGCAACTTCAATATGTAATCCCACCTCTGCTACCAAGTGGACTTTTTCTACCTTTATCAATACCACATTTGCTACTTCAGTAGCCTATTTATAAATAGTAGAATTGCTCTTGTCAATGATGCAAACCGCCACATCAACATTGTCGTATTCTCCGGGCTCTGTACGACTACCGAAAAAGCCAAGAATTTCTACGGGTGAAGAGATTCCTGAAAAAGAAAAGAAGATGAAGACTCGATTACCATTCGAGAAAGAATAAAGAAAACTCACCTAAAGAACTGTTGCGAACGCCCCTCGTCAGTGAGCACACCTTCATGTCGACATGCCGACCGCGACAGATAACGCAGATCTGTCATCGGATGCTGAAGTAAGAAGGAGATCGACTCCAAAGAATAAAACTCCCTTTTACTTGGAGATCGCCAACCAGTGCGCACGTGCGAAATTTATCGCTACATACCTTCTTTGTCCAAAGTGGTTAAATATATAAATGTACCTAATCTTAGTTGTTAAAAATTAATTCAAAAGTAAGGTAAACTGAAATTCTACCTAAATTAAATTTAGCTGTAAATTCTTTGTAGGAAAATTAATTCAATCGACATATTGTAATTCGGGTTAAGCGAGCACAAAAGCCACAACACGTGAGTGATTTAAAAACTTATATATTAGATCACATACTTCATCCTGTTCATTTACAAGAAACTTTAACTCGACAATAATAAATCAGTTGTAAATTTTCGGAACTCGCTTTCTATTCGTTGCAAACGCAACATCTTAATGTTTCGTTTTTACCCGGATCAAGTGAAGCGCCTACAATGCCGCGGCTGTCGGATGCCGAAGATGATAGCATCGAACAAAGCTGCCCGCTCTGTAGGTTTCCAGACAATAGCCAGATGGTCAGCTGTGACGAGTGCCGACAGTGGTACCATTTCTCCTGTGTGGGTGTTACCGAAGCTATTGCCGACCACGACTGGAGCTGCCAGGATTGCCTACATGCCAGAATTCCTGCTTCAGTGTCGCAAGCCGTCACACAATCACCAGAACATTTGTCTCGCGTTAATTCATTCGCACGATCAGTTGCCTCGGTTTTACCTCCAGTTCCAGAGAAACAAACCATGTCTGGTAATGAGTTTCCCATAAGCCAATCTTTTGTTTCGCCGGTCGCTCTGGCCCAGCGCGATCGAATCTCATTTCTCAATTGCCTATGGAACTAAAGCTCCGCTATCTCGAAGAGAAACAAATCCTCGAGAGGAAACATTTGATGCAACGATACCGTCTACTAATAGATACGCCTACAGTGTTACCTCCAAACTCGACAATCCCAGTGCCTAGATTTCCTTGTAGCTCAGAGCCAATTATTCGACCTTGCACATCTTCAGGTTCTCAACAACGGCCTCCGACCAGTTTACCAACCGCCCCAGTGTTTTGTAGCCCGCAGTCACAATCTTCGCCGGTGTGTGACTTTCGAAATTCAAGCAGGCCGGTTGGATCCACTGCTGGCCCACAGTGTTTTCCTTCGCTAGTGTCGTCTCGTGCAAACGTTCCATACACGCGTCCGCTTGACCCGTCGCTTGCTACTAATGTTGGGAATGAATCCACTTTACTCAATAGAAGCCAGATAGCTGCTCGCCAAGCCGTCTCAAAGGACCTCCCGGAATATAACGGTGACCCAGAACAGTGGCCGTTATTTATTGCTGCTTTCGAAAGTACGACGCGTCTCTGTGGCTATACGATAGAAGAAAATATGATGCGGCTGCAAAAATTCCTCAAGAGCAAGGTATTTGACGCAGTCAGATGTCAGTTGTTGTATCCGAGAAATCTAGAAAGTGTGTTAGCGACGCTAAAAATGCTTTTCGGTCGACTAGAGGTTGTAGTTTATTCTCTTATCCAGAAGGTCCAGTTATTGCTTGCACCGAGAGCAGATAAACTCTGTAATTTAGTTGACTTCGCAATTGCCGTTAGGAATATGGTAGCAACACTTCAGAATTGCAACCTGGAAGAACACCTTTGTAACATATCTCTCATGCAAAGTCTCGTAGACCGATTACCACCCATGATTCGGCTCAACTGGGCAACACATCGCCAAGGATTACGCCAAGGTTCCCTCGCCGAATTTAGTGCATGGCTCTACACGCTTGCTGAGGCAGCAAGTACGGTAATATTCCACAAGCTCAAAATGTTGCTGACAAATCTAGAAAGACACGAAAGGAAGACGGTTTTTTGAACGCACACATTGAGTCGACTTACCAGCGAAATACATTTACGGGAGTTCCAGTGGATGTTCCGTTTGTCGAGGAAAATGCGATGCGGTGGAAAATTGCAAGCAGTTTCTGATACTCGATCATTCATCTCGATGGAATGCGCTCCGCTAACATAAGTTGTGCCGCTGCTGCCTCGATAAGCACCAGGGCCCGTGTAAATCCGCTAAAGTATGCGGTAAAAAAGGATGTACGTTTAAGCATCATCGGTTGCTGCACAACGATGCAAAGGATAAGCGCTCCCCCAACCCCACTTCCACTGAATTGGGTCGGAGGGAGCAATCTAGTGGTGGCAGTAAGCATGACGCCACCGAGTATGTTTGCAACACTCACAGAAGCAACTGCAATTCGGTCCTGTTTCAGTACGTTCCGGTGACGCTTTATAATAAAGACATACATATTGATACGTTCGCCGTTGTCGATTGTGGATCATCGTTGACGCTACTAGACTGGCTTCAGAGTTGTATCTAGAGGGAGAAAAGCGTCCGTTTTGCTTACGTTGGACCGCAGACACCTGCCGTTATGAAAATTCGGCCAAGAGAGTCTCGCTCGATATTTCGAAAATAGGAAACGGTAACATAAAGCATCGACTGACTGATGTTTACACCGTGAAGGAGTTGAAGCTCCCTTTCCAGTCTCTATCGTTTGCAACGTTAACCTCGCAGCATTCACATCTGCAAGGAATACCTGTTGAATCGTATGAAAACATTCAACCGTATTCAAACGTATCCTTATCGGCATGAACAATATACGCGTAGTGAATCCATTGAAATGTCGTGAAGGTGCAGTACACGAGCCTGTAGCAGCCAAGATGCGATTAGGATGGATGGTGTACGGAATGCGCCCCACGGGAAATCAATCGTCTTCAAACATTGCACCACACAGTTTTCATATGTGTCATCATTCAACCGAAAATGATGCCGAATTAAATTCCATGGTTATGGCTCATTTCGCTCTTGAAAATTTAGGAATTTACAAACCAGAAAAGATGTTACTGTCTACAGAGGATGCACGTTCAACCGAGCGATCAGTGACAAGATTCGAGAATGGAAGGTATCGAACTGTGGAAATTCGACGATATTCGATTTCCCGACAGCAGACCGATGGCACCACGCCGACATAAATGTTTGATGCAGAGGATGGGACGCGATTCAAGCTTAGCTGACACACTCAAAGCAAAGATGGACGAATATATTCAAAAAGGCTACGTTCGCAAGCTTTCACAAATGGAACTGCAACAGTCTAGGGATCGCATATGGTACTTGCCAATTTTTCCCGTGTTCAATCCGAACAAGCCGAATAAGGTCAGGATCGTCTGGGATGCGGCGGCAGCTGTGGCAGGAGTCTCGCTCAATGCCGTCCTCATGAAAGGGCCCGATCTTCTAACAGCATTACCGGTTGTATTGTACAGATTTCGGGAGCGACCGATTGCAGTGTCTGGAGATATCGCTGAGATGTTTTTACGTGTAGCGATGAATGAACGAGATCAAACTGCCAGCGAATTATCTGGTGCGATGAGGAGGGTATGCCTGCCGAATACGTGGTAACGGTAATGACGTTTGGCGCCAAATGCTCACCGAGCTGCGCCCAATTTATAATCAACGAGAATGCGGTACGTTTTGCAGAACGCCTTCCCAAAGCAGTTGAAGTCATCAAGAACGGTCATTACGTTGACGATATGCTAGTCAGCGTCGACACAGAAGAAGAGGCAATAAAGCTAGCGAAGGATATCCAGTACATCCACCTACAGAGCGGCTTCACAATGAGAAACTGGATCTCAAATTCAACATCCGTCATGCAAGCACTGGGTGAAACTGGAAAGGTCGAGAAAAGCCTGAGTATAAACGATGAAACGGTACTTGAAAAAGTCCTCGGAATGTGGTGGGACACTAAGACGGATACATTCCGCTTCAAGCTTTCCACTGAGCGTAATCAAAACATTTTGTCTGTCATCAAAAACCCCACCAAACGCGATGTATTGCGCGTTCTAATGTCAGCCTACGACCCCCTCGGACTGATAGCACACTACATGATTTATCTGAAACTGCTGTTCCAGGAAATATGGAGGGCGGGAACTTCATGGGATGACGAGATTGGCGACAAACAGTTAGTAAAGTGGCGGAATTGGCTGCAGCTTTTGGTGAAGGTTGAATCCGTGCGAATTCCTCGTTGCTACCATGTGTCTCCTTCGGTTAATGAGCAACGTACAATCGAGTTGCATACGTTTGTGGATGCCAGCGAACTCGGTTACGCAGCAGTTTGTTATTTGCGGTTCGTTGAGGGAGATGAAAATTGTTGTTCGTTAGTCGGTTCGAAATGCAGAGTAGCACCTATTTAATTTGTATCCATTCCTCGGCTTGAGCTCGAAGCGGCGAAAATTGGTGCCCGTTTAGCAAAAACCGTTATGGATGGACATACGATTAAGATTGAGACGTTTTTTTTGGACAGATGCTCGTGACGTAATGTGCTGGCTAAAATCAGATCACCGAAAATATTCCCAGTTCGTTGCCTTTCGTGTTGGGGAGATTTTAGAAATCACAGATGTTGAAGAGTGGAAATGGATTCGTGGGAAACTAAATGTTGCCGATGAAGGCACAAAATGGGATGGCCTACCAAGCTTTGAAATTAACTGTCGATGGTTTGCGGGACCCCCTTTCTTATCGAAACCGAAATCGGAATGGCCAGAGGCATCGATCAAAAAAGCCACAAAACGAAACTTTCTATTCGTTGCAAACGCAACAAGAACATTTCCTAAGCCACTTCCACGCAGGGTCGGTTTGGCCACTAGAACTTTGTTGATAACCATTTTACCGCCAAAAGTCATCGCGCTGTGTATTAGATTCTGGCATCTGATAATCCACAGAGAGCTATCGATTCCCTTGACCGCTGATGGTCCATGTCCCATTTGTCACTATTCAGTCTAATTTCTTACGACGGAGGCCTTTTTCGAACCGCGAACGCAACTGCGCGATGATACTTTCAGCCGTTCCCGGACACTTGTGATGTGATTCGTCACTCGTCAGCTCCCACTAAACTAGTCAGCCTATACACCAGAGAGACGCCGAGACACTCACCGTTAAGTAGCGAACCTATACATTAGAGAAATGACAAGACACTCACCGTTAAGGCAACTGTCAACATCAAAACGGGCGAGTTGTATCATTTTGCATTGCCGTTATCCGTTTTGATGTTGACAGTTGCCTTAATGGTGAGTGTCTTGTCATTTCTCTAATGTATAGGTTCGCTACCGTTAAGGCAGCTGTCAACATCAAAACGGGCGATCTGTATAATTTTGCATTGCCGTTATCCGTTTTGATGTTGACAGTTGCCTTAACGGTGAGTGTCTTGTCATTTCTCTAATGTATAGGTTCGCTACACTAAACGGATCAAAACATGCCAAAAATGACAATGTTGCCAAAAATTGGGGGTGAATATTATTTTGCAGTGCTGCAAGAGCGTAAATTTCGAAACTCAACATTCATGCAAGGTGAAAAAAATATTCAACATTCATGCATTTTCGACTTTTCTAAAATTGATAATAAATTTAATACTCATTGAAAAAATCCGATTTTAGCGCTAATAATCTTTGAATACAAAGTACTTTGAAGAAAAAATATAAAAATAGGGGGTATGGTCCGACGGGAAACCTCTATTGGCCAGAAACTAATTCCAGTGCTTCGCCTTCCAGACACTCCTGCAACCGTACCAAATTTTCGTGGTTCATATAACCACATGTGTCGTTAAATGCCTTGTAGGAAGCGTAAAACAAGGCCACTGTTTGGGTTTGCCAGAGAATTTTGGGAGCTTACTGGTCAATCCCTTTCTCGCTGCAAACTGGGTCTTTGTTGGTCTGACTTGTTCCTGCCCCAGCCCGTTTTGGCTGGCACCTTCTAGGTTTTTACGACTCTGTCCTGAGGTACAACTATCACCCTCAAATGGATAGGAGCGCTGGCTTAAACTATCTGATTCTCTTTCGTAATCGTTATCATCGAAATCCTCATCGGTTTCCTCTTCCTCAGCCGAACCGCTTCCTTTAGCCGTATTCAGTTTTAGCAACTCATTTTTGCCTACACCAGAAGAAATATTTTTGAGACTAAAAGCTCGTTTTGGTACCATCTTCGAATTATGGACGACTGAAAGATCATCGAGCTCTTTATCGAGTTTAGCCATTTGCCGCTCGAACAATCGTTGGTGTGCTTTCATTTGTTCAATTTGCATCTTTTTTTTGCAAAAGGTCTTCCTACATAGCTCTGCGCTCTTCTTCCTCTTCAGCACGCAGTTTCATCTCCATTTCCAACCTTTTTCTCTCATAATCACGCTGCATTTTCCCTGCCATCTGCTGCAACCGCATTTCCGCCTCCAGTTCCTCATTCTGCTGTCTTTGTTTTTCCTCCAACTCTTTCATTCTCTGTTCAACGGTGGAGATACCCTCAGTAGTTTTTGCACTATTTGTCTGCTTTTTGGCGTCTTTCAGTTTTTTTTTTTCGATACTCCTGAGCGGCACGCTGACACGCTCTACTTTTAGTACCATTTTTCCGGAATTGAGTCTTCCATCCACAACGTGCATGAAACCATTTAGTACACCCATCGCAACCAATCATCTGCTCGTCGAATGTTGACAGGCCGCATATTTCGCACGGAGTCGCAGTCAAATCGAGATTTTCCCATTCGGTTGTAGATCTACGATCGGGAGATGTATCACGGGACAGGTCCGACATCTCTTGTGACAAGTTTTCGTCACTTCTTTTTGAGATTGTTCGGATAGTAACAAGATTTTGTAGCAGCCGGCTAGTTTTCGGTAACGCTCCACCTAAAATTTATTACCAAATTTATATTATTTTCTATGATCAAATTAAACATACATCTAACTTACAAGAAGTGGTTCACCTTTTCCGTTTTACTATCTTCCCGTACTGTTTACCGTTACTCATGGGCGTAGCCAGAATTTCAAATAGGGTGGGGGCAAGCTCTTCAAAATTTTTGAAGTAAAAAAATGGTACACTAAGGTCGCTTTTTACGCGGCTTTTTTACGTGGATTCCGGAATTTACGCGTTTTTTTTACGCGGATTCCGGAATTTACGCGTTTTTTTACGCGGCACGTATCCCCCGCGTAAAAAGCGACTTTAGTGTGTTTTGAAAAATATAAATAAATACTAGTCTTTAGTGATTGTTACATCAAGTCAACCAGTGAAAAGTTGTCCTTGACATCAGAGTGGAAAATTTTATTATTCTTTGTCCAACCGCGAATATAAATAGATGTTCTTTACTAAAAAGTCTTCAGTTCATTTAAACCTTTGGTCATATTATTTTGGCGACGAGGATCTTAAGAATCCACGAACATGGCAGAAGATAGAGTTGATCAGCAGCCGCAACGGGAATTCAAGATATGATTCACAAGATGGCCCAAATTTTACAGCGGATAGCGGTCCAGCAGCAGCAGCGTCAGTATTAAACCCCGGAGCAGATTTTGGAGTCCCTCTCTTCGAACATCATCGAGTTAGTCTTCGACGAAGAAAACGGAGCTACGTTCGGACGTTGTTGTTTAACCGCTACCAGGACCTCTTCGAGAACGATGCAGGCCAGCTGAATGATACGGCGAAGGTACGTTTACTTCTCCGAAAGCTGGACACCCATTCGCACAGCCGCTATCACAACTACATCCTGTCAAAGCTTCTCAAGGACGTGAAGATTGAAGACACAGTCAAGATTCTCAATAAAATTTTCGGGCATCAAACATCAAACGTTCCTAAAGCGGTTCATGTATCTTTTCACGATTGTTGTTGACCATCTGCCGATGAACACTCGGCAAGAAGAGAGCACTCAACCGCTGTTCAAATATTGTTGACCTCAGCCAGGTTTCCACCCGACGTAATGTGCTGAACGAGCGTTCAATCGTGCATGTTTCCATGGTAGAGCAAGTGCAATTCTAACTGCCTTCTCAGTCGCAGGGAAGAAAGAACGGGCTTTAGCTAGCAGGTCTATAAGATCCAAATCTTCCAAGTTCTTACGATCTGCTCTCATACTGCTGCAATGTTAATACAAAACTTCCACCTCTCCAACAAAATGGTCAACTTCATAAAAAATTACGAAATTTTCGGTTTTGCGCTTGAACTCTTCCAACGATACGCGTATTACGTTAGCGGGATGCAGCAAGGACATCGCGTAGGCAGGTGCACTAACATCATCGAACCGTGATTCCAGTGAGGTTACAAGAGAATCAAGGTCACAGCTCGGTTCCAATACTCCAAGCTAGTTGATGCAGGCGGATTTGCCCGGTACTTTTGCCGCTGCAATATCCTTGGTGGATCAACTGAAAAACCTGTGCAATTTCACGCAACAAAGCGCAAGCATTGCAATTATTTTTGATCTGGCTGTTACTTTACACAGATGTTTCTATGGGCTGAAGATGCCGTTTTGTGCTATTAGAATTATTGAAAACAAAATTCTGCACCAATGTCAACATTCGGGGGGGGGGGGGGGGGCAACGCCCCCCTGCCCCCCTCTGGCTACGCCTATACCGTTACTTGTATTATCTACTCATTTGAGTTAGGTTTTAGTTCAAGTATTTCAAATAATTTGTTTGCTGCTTACGAATCGCAAAGTTATCAATTTGTGCCTTGGATCGGACTAGTGTGAGCTACCCTACTAATATTTAAGCGTGCTAGTGGATTTTATCTACGAGTGGATTAATAAATATAATTAAGTTATTATTTCACGGTCAGCTACTCACAGCAGAACCGATATATGTATGTTAAGGTAAGTTCCTTTTAATTTCCTTTTCAGGTGAATACTGACGGTCGCTGCACCTACTGCAGGTAAGTAATAAAACGGTTACTTCTACTTAACGATTAGGCACAGATGCCGGAATGCCTTCGTTAATCGTATCTATACAGTCTATCGCGTTCACTCTCGTATGCTGGTATACGATAAATCTGACGTACAAGTTGTTTGCATATTGCTTGCAAGTTGTATGTAATTCGCGTTTCAGCGGAAATTTGCAATACAACGTACAGGAGCAGTTTTTATTAGCAATACTCAGAGGGAGAAATATGCGAAGAGAGTGTTGTGAGCCAAACGAACATAATAAAAATTCGAGCCAAACGAACAAGAAAGGTAACACATTGAAAGGTATTGCAAAAAGCTTCAATAAAGAAGATATTTATTTATACACGTATTTCATGTTTTATTGCTAAAACATGAATTGAAAATGCTCCAAAGTTGCTTCATCACAGTGATTTTTAACTGGTGGTTCACAAACCCTTTGTATGGTCTACAGAATAATGATGAAAGTATATAAAATTAAACATAAACATAAAATTTAACACCACGGTTTTTGTGATGTACTTTATTATTCCCCAGGACTTCCACCGTCACCATCAGTTATACGAGCAGAATAAAAAAGTTAGTGAGCATTGCGCTTTGAGAAGAGATCTGGCACCTCTGATATGTAAAACCTAGTTGCCAAATCAGAGGTTTTTTTCATCGCTTATCTCTCCCTCTGAGGATTTCTAGTTTTTATGACACCTGTTAGGGCATCCTTAACGGTGCACTTCTATACCCCGTTTGGCAGCGCTCTATCATCACTTCACACCGTACCGGTCGCTGCTAAACGCGCTAGAGTAATAGTAGCCGAGCTTCCGGGCAGAGATGCCAGACTTTTTTTTGGCAAGTCTGTATAATCCATAAGAATGTCTGTATAAGTCTGTATACCGCTGCGAAAAAAAGTTACCGATACATTGATACCTAATTATTTGTCGACCTGTCAGATTGTTTTGTTTTATTGCTTGTTTTGATTGTTCTTTTTCGAGTCTATCATAGTTGGTCGATTAATCGATAACTAATTTATCTTTTAAATCTAAGTAACACATAGAAGTAAGAGTCTTTCCCGTGATAAAAATCGTCGTTCGTCGTAATGTAGCTAAACTGATACATGATGGCAGAAGTCTCGCGGTTATAAAAATAGTACCTTCAAGGTTTGGGACATTTTAAGCAATTCTTCAACGTTGGATATTGCTCCGAATAGAACAAACGGTCTTTTCACCAATATAACCTGCATGGCAATCGATCGAGACAATCAGCTGTTTGTTGCTGGGGGCGAAACAGGCAGATTAGTGCCCACGGGGCCGATAAAAACCCCGATAGCCTGACTCGATTCCCGTTGTCATGATTTCACTCTCAAAAACGCAAGATTAATATGTTTAGCAAAGTGTTCAGTTCCTAGTTCACTTTTTCCAGCAACGGCTACAGTGACTTTTGGTTTTTGTGTTCGTTTTTTTTGTGTATACTGGTAAAACCATTATATAGAATATCGGATATCTGTGTAATATCTGTATTATACTAAATGTCTGTACAAAATATGTAGGCTTATGCGTGTCTGTATCGCAACACAGAAAGTCTGTATAATACAGATTTGTCTGTATATCTGGCATCTCTGCTTCCGGGAAGCATCGCGCTCTCAAATTTAGCAGCCCGATAACTGCGCTGCTAAAGGTTCATGCTGGATGAAACGTCAAACGGAAACGATAGCAACGACCGGTGTGAAAACGGGTGAGTGAGCAAAATTGGCCCTGACACAAGTAAAAGAGATTTTTAAGGCTGTTCGCACCTACGCGAACTCTCATATGCAATTATGTGTGAAAACAAAAGCAAAAATATTTCCCTCCTTCACTTTCGCAAGTAAAAACCAAACCAATATCAACAGAGTCGTCAGAGCCAATAGCCGCGCTGTACACAGCCGCCATAACAACTTAAATGGTACCGCACAAATTTCTGGGAAACAGCCGAAAATAACCGAATACTACTACATATGGATATTTCCATTATCGAAATGATGTATAGAAGCAAGCATTGACCCTGGACATATTTTGAATTCGTAGATGACCTCTTTCAGTTTCTGGAAAACAACGAAAATAACAATACCATTCAATATGGGAGTCCGGAATAGAGGAGATATACAAAAGCCAAAAGTCGAGGATGTTGTCATTCCGATAAAACCAATCATTTCAAAAGATATAAACAAATCACTAGGGATCAATAAAATTTGCAATATTTAAAATTATTGAATTAAACACGAAAATAGGCGGGAAGAAGTTTGACAGGCCAGCTAGTAATAGATACTAAACCTAAATAGTAGACAATGGTTTCTCATTTATATTTATTGATAAAAAATAATATGTAAAATATGACATCGATTGTTGGTCATATTTTTACAGAGTTCTCTGTTCGTTGACAAAATTATTCTGAGCTTGATTAATTGGGTTCGGTTGTCCTATCGTGGTCGTGTCCTCGCTTATACAATTCCATTGTCCTTCATTATTTTCTTTCCATAAACTGATTTTGTTATCTCCACCTGAAACTGCCAAGAGATTTCCCGTTAAGGACCAGCTCACATTCCAAACAACATCATCGAAATTGTTCAAAATTGTTGACTGCCAGTTCTGCAAGTCATCACTGCTCCAAATTATAACTCGTCGATCTTGGGAGCAACTTGCGATTTGGTAACGAGGAAGTCCAACGTTTGGAGCCCATGCTACATCCCGTACCCAGTCCGAATGCAGTTCCAAGCGTTTATCTTCGTCCCAGCGTTCTCCTTCCTCTTTCCAAATTTTAACAGCGTTATCACATCCTCCTGTAACAAGCCGCTTAACTACTGCATTAGTTTTACACAATCTTTGATCAAAAGCCGGTTCAGGTGCAGTAGCAGGACACCAGCTAACGGTGTTACAGCCGATACTATGGGCATTTGAAATTTTTTTCGAATCCCATGTATCTGCCTCTATATTGGCCGTCAAAATAGAAACAGAGCCGTCTGAGCTCCCACAGGCTAAAATTAAGCCATATTCTGCCGGAGCCCAAGCAACAGAGTTTACAGATGAATCGTGATTACTATACTCGAACCACTTGCCCCAATCGCCAAATCCAGCCTCTTTCCAAATAATCACTTTGCGATCGTAAGAACAAGAAGCAATTACATTACCATAACGTGGGTGAGCCCAAGCTACTTGCCACACTGGACCACCATGTCCTTTCAAATCTGCAGCTAATGTTTGAGCTCCACCTTTGATATCAAATATCTTTACTGTGTTGTCTGATGAACACGTCGCCAAACGCAAACCATAGTAATCCACTTCTGCCCCATGAATCATGTCTTCATGCCCCGTATCGACTGTATTCAAAACCGACACCATAATTACCTTTGAATCTGAAAAATAAACAAATATGTTCACCAATAATTATAATAAAATACAATAAATATTAAATTTTTTTTTAAATACATTACCGTGCGAAAATAGACAAAACTAACAAACGTAAAACAGGAAGCAGAGATGCCAGATGTTTTTGAAAAATGTCTGCAACTGCTCGAAAAACCAGAAAAATCTGCTTGAAGTCTAAAAAAATATGCGAATCAATAAATATAGAGTGCCTGTACATATATAGAGTAGCGACACTGTCAAAATTGGAATAAAAATCATCTGTCAGTGTCATTCCAATTGAGCAAACAACCTATTAAACACGTGTGGGGAAAAGAGAAAGGATGTTCAGTATTACCAGTGTTACCAGCGTTACTTTGGATGACACGACGCCACTCTAGTTATATATAGGCACTCTAAATAAATACATATCTGCACACGGACCAGCGATGCCAGATTGGAAGACATGTCTTCAAATCGAAGACATTTACCCTGTGGTGAACCCGAAAAAAGAAAATAATATTAAAAAAACATTGAAAAACCTTAAAAATTGCTGTAATTGTACATAGCTATACCATAATTTAACTATGTTTTTCATTGTAGATACATCAATTTTACATTAAATATCACTGTCCAGCAGAGATGCCAGATATTTTTGAAAAAAGTCTGCAACTGCTCGAAAAAACCGGAAAAACCTGCTTGAAATCTGAAAAAATCTTTCCGTGAATCGAGAAAATTTCGCTCACGCAGGCAAAAGTCTGTGAAAATCTGCACACATTTTTCAAAAATCTGCGCAAATATAAGGAGACTCTGACAAAAATTTGCAGAAACTATTGAAAATCTGCAAATATCTGCGAATCAATAAAAATCTGCACACGAACTCTAAAAATCTGCGTTTTGCAGGCAAATTTGCACATCTGGTTTCCCTGCTGTCCAGAACAATAAAAAACATCGTTTTTGCCATTTTTACCATGAAAAAGGGGGGTCGTTATGTAGCTTAACAGCATTTTTTCAGGCATTTTTCCCATACATTTAGAAGTCAATGACAATGTTTTTCATGGTAAAATTATTGTCGGTGGTAGATTCAACAACAAAAAACGTTGTTAAAACATGGTAATGACAACAATCGTTTACAAGCTTACAGTAAAAATACCGTGTTTTTATTGTAACCAAAAAATGCTGTTAAGATACATAACGAGGGGGGTCATGGTTTCATGGTAAAAATGGCAAAAACGATGTTTTTTATTGTTCTGGACAATGATATTTAATGTAAAATTGATGTATCTACAATGAAAAACATAGTTAAATTATGGTATAGCTATGTACAATTACAGCAATTTTTAAGGTTTTTTTTAATGTTTTTTAAATGTTTTTTTTCGGGAAGGCATCTTTGTTTGTGAAGACAAATGGAAGACATTCAAAAATATGTGAAGACTTTTTGCTCGACAGTTGCCGATTTGCCGGCAACTTTTTTAGTCTTTGGTCGGTCCTAACGAGCCATCTCGGGTTGGAAGACATGTGAAGACATTTTTTATTGGTACGTGAAGACATTTGGAAAAATGACCTGGCATCCCTGACACGGACCCTAAAAATTTGCGTTTAGTAAACAAATCTGCACTCAGAAAAAATAACTATTGAGTTCCATAAGAACCCCTTATGATTTTGTTCCACAAGGATCCCTAATAGAAGTTATAAGTTTGTCTTACGAATTGGAGGGGAAATTTTATTCTCGATCACTAACGACTTTTGTAAGTCATACTTATAAAATTTATTTATTTATTTACTGTCCAGGAAAATATAGGCTATAAGCACATACATAATTAATGTATGTGCTATAAGCCCGTTATCCACACTTAAGATTAAAATACAATAAATTCAAAAACAACAATACAAACAATCAACAGTCACGAAGTTGTCCTCTTAAATATAAACTTAATCTATTTTTTAAAACTGTTGGAGTCATGTCGATATTAATAATGTGCTGTAATTCATTAAAAGATCTCATAAAACGGCATGTAGGTTCGTGTTGTGAATAATTCCGAGCTCGTTGCGGAGGGTTGAACACTCTTGGATTTCTTAGCGTAACTGGGCTGCTATTCAGGTGTATTCGAGCTGAGAGACTACGACTATCGGCCCGTCCCGCTAATATATTGGTGAAAAACACTATATCAGCAATCCTTTGTCGGCAATGTACTGTGTCAATATTGACTAATGCGCACAATTATTGATAGGGAGGTAATTGATCTCCATTGCATCTGAGGTTCCGTAGGGCAAAACGCACAAACTTTTTTTGAATTCCTTCAATTCTCTGTATATGTGTTACATATTGGGGGCGCCAAGCGACGCTCGCAAAGTCCAGCTTGCTTCGCACTAACGATTTGTAAATGGCAAATATGGAATGAGGGTCTTTAAGATCACGCCCGTACCGTCTCACGAGCGAAAATAATCTTAAGCTGTCTGTGACTACATTATCAATATGGTTAGTAAACGAAAGCGATCGGTCAAATATAACGCCTAGATCGCGAACTGTTTCTTTACGTGTTAGTTCAGTTCCATTGAAATGGTACCTAAACATGAGCGGAGATATTTTACGAGAAAATGTCATGACTGAACATTTGTCCGCGTTGACATTTAAGCCACTATCCGAGCAGAATTGTCCGAAACATTGCATGTCCAGTTGTAATTTAAGACAGTCACTGCTTGTTTTGATAGGCAGGAAAATTTTTACATCATCAGCATAAATCAGGATAATGGCATTAGTCAAGTTTATTCATCACGAGTACAAATAACAGCGGTCCCATGTGGCTTCCCTGAGGTACACCGGAATTTACAGTGAACGAGGCCGAGACTTGTCCCTTGTTTTTCACATACTGGACTCTTCCTACTAAATATGTTTGTAGCCAGTCGTAGAGTGGACCGCCAATTCCGAAGTCACTCAATAATTGAAGAATACTGTCCGTTTTAACCGCATCAAATGCCTTGCTCATATCTGTATAAATACAATCGACTTGAAATCCTCTAGATATGTAATCGGTTACCAGTGAAGTAAACTCGCAAAGATTTGTGGTGACGGATTTCTTTTTTAGAAACCCGTGTTGCACGGGAGAAATGCGATCAGCGACTACCTCATAGAGAGTGTCGTACACTAGCCGTTCGAAGAGCTTAGGCATAGCGGATTGGATGGTTATAACACGATAGTTCTCGAAATCTGATCGAGATCCTTTTTTATGAACAGGTGTGACGTGTGAAATTTTCCAGAGCGAGGGAAAGTAACCGGATGCCAGTGACGCGTTAAACAAACAGGTGAGAGGGACCAAAAGCTCGCCTTGGAACTGTTTCAGAAGGCTATTCGCGAAAGTGTCAGGGCCAGGGGACGAGTTTGAATCAAGTTTGTGGATTCCATTTTTGACATCAATTTCAGATAGTTGGAATACTTCCGAGCCATTGTCGGAGGAAGGTATACGTACGTTTGAAGGCTGCTCTGCAAAGACACTTTTAAAATGTTCAGCGAAAAGGCCAGTCGACGATTGAGTATCTTCAGTGGTTGCGCCTCTGTACCTCATTTTTTCTGGGATACCCGAATGTTTCCTTCGACTATTCACGAAGTTCCAAAATGCTTCGGGGTCAGTTTTTACATTTCGCTGTATTTCATTTAGGTAAACCTGATATTCTTCCCTGTGTGCAGCCTTGAACATGCGTAGCAGTTGTTTATAGTGTGATACATTTTCGTTTGATCTCGTACGACGCATTCGCTTCAGAGCAGTTTTTTCATCTTCATTAGTTCTATCAGCGCAGGAGAAAACCATTCGGGGTATTTATGGCTATGCTTAGCACGTTTCATAACTACAGGAGTATGACGGGAAAAAATATGGAACAATGTGAAATAAAACAGTAAGGTATTGAAATCCACCCAGTTATTAACTTTCGTGATATCGCCAACGTCAACTTCGAAGACTCCAACTCATCGAAGGAAATCAACCATTACTACCGCCTGCCTTTCGTATTCTTCGATGTTATCAACGAATAGTGCTTCCGATATAAAAATATTATTCCAATCAACATTGCTCAGGTTTTCACGCACGCTCGTGACATTCATTGCTTCCAGGTTCAAACACTTTTTGAGCATCCCCGGTTTATACTTATCTGATTCATCTGCTTCGATGGTCAATAACATCGCATTCTGATGAATTTCGTTTTTAATCATTGGATCCGTCAGAGCCAATTGACAAATATTTGTGTCAGTAGTGAACACCAAGTCAAGAAAACAATTGTTTTGGTTTGGCAAATTGCAAACTTGCAACAGTCCAACAGAAAGAAAACTGTCAACAACAGCTATCTCGGTTTGCGAGTTGATTCGGTTTGGTAAGTAAAAGGGATTATTAGAGTCAAAATGTATCTGATTCCAATTTAAATTTGGCAGGTTCAAATCACCGAGTACGACGACGTCATCATTTGGGCCAATACATTCAATTACTGATTCGACGAACGAGCAGAAAGAGCGATAACGATCAGCACTAGAGGTAGGTGGAATATATCCGCAGCACAAGTAGAGTGAGCCGGTGGCTGTTGATAATCTAACACAAAGCGCTTCATTGTTTTTAGCCACTGCGTGTTCTGTGCTGGCAACGTGATTGTGGACAGCAATCAAGACCCCACCGCCGGATTTTTTTTTCACTATTAGAAATATTTCTATCGCAGCGATATACGTTAAAGTGCGGAGGAAAAAGCGACCTATCTGTTACAGTTGAGTCCAAGTAAGTTTCCGTAAAAGCGAAAACATCTATATCGAGTTCTAATGCAGCCATATAGACTATTTTCTGGCGCTCGCTTCCTTTTATACTGTTCATATTTTGGTAATACACATCTAATATTTGTTTCTTTTCTACAGGTTTTGGAGCATTTAACAAAACTGTAGAAGTCAATGAGCGCGAATTCAAAACTGGGTCAGGTATGTTTTTAGAATAATAATTCGTAACAATGTTACATGAGTGATGTACTATTTCAGATGGATGGTTATTACTGTGTGCTGGTAAGTGGTGTAAGGAAATTGTCAGGATTGGACTCGACATCTCTACATTCGGCTCGAAATGGCATCGACACAGGTTCATTCACAAATTCACGAAAATAAATACCTTTTTGCCAGCTCGAGGGCTGCATCGCCTTTTCTTTATATTGAAGTTCAATTCCCACTTTGAACGAGACAAATGTCATCCGATTTAGATCGGCGTCTCTGCGTACCAATTTGACCCTCGACTTTTAAATTCTGCTGAACTAACTTAGAAATTTCGTCCACAGTGGCTTGTGGTGAGAATCTAGATAGAAACAGCCAGAATTTTTTTGCTCGAGGGACAATGGGTATAACCGGGACAGACGAACCGTGCGCTGGCTCTTCATCTCCGCAAAGCATTCTAGGAGCATTATGCTCATCGTGTGGTGAATCCACCAAAATACGGGGTCGTTTCGGTGGCCGTTCCTCGGTTCTCAAAATTGATTTGTGAGTTGAAGGTGTTATAGGAATTTTTCGTGTTATTCTACTTATCATGTTCGCATTGCTTTCAATTTCACTCTTTAATTCTTCAACATTTGATTTTGTTGATTCAACACAGCATGAAGTACATCATTAGCATTACTCAGAGCATCACGAAAAGTGACAGTGGCTGGCTGAAGTGGCTTTCGGTAAGCCTGACACATCCAAAAAATCGCGGCACTAGACTTTACCTGATCTCTTTTGATGGCGAACAGAGTGGTTGATGTTATTTTGTGGTGATATATAATTGTTAATTTACGTGTGAAATAGTGAAGTGATTCACGGTAGATATATTCTAACGTGTGTCGGTAGTGAATCTACAAAAGGCTAAGTACAAGAACAGTTGCTTTAAGCAGCAAGTTCGCGTTAAAGTTTGTTAAAATAAAATCCCCTCCCCCGACGCTTTCAAAGCAGCGGTGGTGGCGATCATTTTTTTTTTGCCTCTGTATCTTGTTTCTCTGCATGTCTATTGGTATATCGTCCCGTGTTAACGTGTGTTGTGTGCGATGATTTGCTCTGGCTGTGGTACGGCAATTGTCCTATCGGATTTGGCGTTGAAATGTGTGGGCTTCAACTGTGCACGTTTGTTTCACTACAAGTGTACTGGACTCACCAAGGCAACGGCAAAGATAGTTACAGATAATGATAATCTTTGCTTCAAGTGTGACGAATGTTTATCAAACCAGTGTTGTGGTGGGCAACATTTGATACCGGACATCAAGCGTATTGAAGAAGAGATGAAGAAATTATCTTCTCTCTCTGATTCGGTCATTGAAATGCGGGATCAAATATCGGCCCAGATAAACAGCGCGTTGAATTTCGGTATGGAACAGTTAAGATTAAATGTAAATGAATCTCTTGAAAAATTATTTTGTGAGAAATTTGATAAATTGAACAATTCGGTTTTGGAATTAAATACGCGTCAAAATAAAGCTGCAATTAATGATGCCCGCGCGCGGAATGGGACGGTTCCTTCTGAATCGGACCAAATCGGCAAGAAGCGTAGAATTGATGACGATAATAGTGATGATGTTTTTGATGACGGCGTGACTTTTGCGCAAGTCGTGAAGGGTCGCCGTAAAAGTATTAAAACGAGTATTAGTAATAATAATAATATAAATGATGGTTTTAAGCCCGTTAAACATAAGACTCGTCCGGTCATTGTGATCAAACCGAATGAGTCCAAACAAGCTTGCGAATAAACTCGGAAGTTTTTGAAAACAAAATTAGATCCAAAAACACACAAAGTGAGTAATTTTAGGAACGGTAAAGATGGTTCCATTATTGTTGAATGCGCTGTTGGCGGAAATATTGATAAGTTGAAAAATGGCATTGAAAGCAATCTGGGTGAAAACTACAGTGCTGTTGTTCCCACGTCGGTGCCGAGATTGAAAATAGTGGGCATGAGCGAGAATCTTTCTCCTGATGTTTTCATTGACTTTTTAAAGAGTCAAAATGAAGGTATCAAAATTAATGATGTAAAAGTAATAAACTCGTATGAAAATCCACGCTTTCGGTATAACAAGTATAGCGCGGTAATAGAGGTTGATTTGGAAACGTATAACAGCTTGTTATCTGCTAAGCAAGTAAATGTAGAATTTGATCGGTGCTTAGTATTTCCCGCGGTAAATGTTTTGAGATGCTTCAAATGTGGTGAATTTGGGCACAAGAGCATGGATTGCAAAAATTATGACACGTGTTCCAGGTGTAGCCTAAAACACAAAACATCTGAATGCACGTCTACTGTTTTGAAATGCGTTAATTGTTTAAAGACGAATAAAGAGCGTAACATGAATTTGGGCGTCAACCATGCCGCATTTAGTTCAGAATGCTTGATATATAAAAGATTATTCAATCAAAAGAAAAGCAGCTTGTGTTTCAATAAATAGCAAACAAGTTCCAAGAAGAATGTGAATAAGTTTGAATTTTTGTATTTGAATATTGCGGGGTTGACAACAAACTACGTTGCATTACGTCAGATCGTTGAAGATAAACGTCCACTTTTAGTGTTCTTATCAGAGACTCATATTGTCGATATTGAAGCATATGATCAATATAGTATTCCGGGATATAATGTGGCTGCTTGTTTATCACATTCTAGACAAACTGGCGGTGTTGCTATTTATGTCAGAGAATCAGTTCAATTCGAGCTTTGCCGAAACGAAGCGAAGGATGGCAATTGGTTCTTGGGCATAACAGTAGTACGTGGTATGAAGGTGGGTAATTTTGGTGTTTTGTATCATTCTCCCAATGCTAGTGATCACCGTTTCCTTGAAATATTGGCAAATTGGCTTGATGAATTTCTCGATTATAGTAAACTGAATATATTGACTGGCGATTTTAATATCAACTGGCGAGATAATACAAATTCGAAACATTTGAAGCGTTTAGTAGAATCTTTCAATTTAAAACAAAGCGTTAATGAATTTACACGTATTTCCCAGCGAAGTAGAACTTTGATTGATCATGTTTATTCCAATTTGGATTCCATTTGTTCAGTAACGGATTCTGATATGAAAATAACCGATCATGAGACATTAGTGATCACTGTATTAGACAACTTGAGTGAGAAAAATGATTTTAAAAAATTGAAATGCTGGAGAAAATATTCGAAACAGGCTGTTTCGAATCTTGTTGAAAGAAGCTTGGATTTTCCAATCGCGTCCGGTAATTTAGATGATTCTGCAGCTGTTCTTACTAGTATTTTGAAAACGTGTACGAATCAATTAGTTGAACATAAATTTGTAACCTTAAAGAACGCGAACAGCTGGTACAATTTGGATCTTTTGCGTCTTAAGCGCAAGAGGGATAAATTGTACAAAAAGTTTTGTAGATCAAATAGTCAGAGTCATTGGAATGAGTACACAATCGCGCGTAATAAATATTCACAAGCGTTAAAAAAGACGCGTTGTGAATATATCCAGAGAAAGGTTACTCAGCATCAAAACAACAGCAAAGAGTTATGGAAAATTTTGAAATCTTTATTAAAACCTAGTAATTGTAAACCGCGGTCCATAACTTTTGATGGCACATTAGAACAAAGAGAACAAATAATTGCTAGTAAGTTTAATGATTATTTCATCAATAGTGTTTCATTGATCAATCAGTCAATTGAACTGGTCGATGGACCGGATGAAATAAAACAGCCGACTAACGTTCATAGTAGATTTGATGGTTTTCACCCAATCACAATGGATGACCTTAAAAATATTTGTTTTTCATTAGGTAAAACGGCTGGCGTAGACAATGTAAATGCTAGGGTTATTCAAGATTGCTTTAATGTTATTGGTCACACTCTGCTGAACCTTATTAATGAATCATTGCTAACTGGGCACGTGCCTAAAGTGTGGAAAGAATCGTTGGTTGTTCCGATTCAAAAGGTTGCTGGAACGATTAAAGCCGAAGAGTTTCGTCCCATCAATATGTTACACACGTTAGAAAAGATATTGGAACTTGTTGTTAAAGTCAGCTGTTAGAATATTTAAATAGTAACTCGTTATTAACTCCGGAACAATCTGGCTACCGGGAAGGCCATTCGTGTGAAACCGCGTTGAATTTAGTTCTTGCAAAATGGAAAGGTAACTTAGAAAATAGAGACACAATAGTTGCTGTATTTTTGGATCTGAAACGCGCTTTTGAAACAATTTCTAGGCCCTTATTGTTGAACACAATCATGCGCTTTGGAATTTCGAGTACTGCATTCAGATGGTTTGAAAGCTATTTGTCTGACAGAACTCAACGGACTGTTTTTAATGATTCTGTATCTGGTCCCGTGGAGAATGATCTTGGAGTTCCACAGGGAAGTGTATTAGGGCCCCTTTTATTTATTATGTATATAAATGACATGCGGCGAGTTTTACGTTTCTGTGACATAAATCTTTTTGCCGATGACACCGTGTTGTTCATTGCAGCTAAAAATTTAGAAGAAGCTGTTTCACACTTGAATGAAGATTTACGTTCTCTAAGCAGATGGCTGAAGTATAAGCAATTGAAATTGAATATTGATAAAACTAAATTTATGATTTTCTCGCGCACCGTGGTAAATGACGATGTCTCTGTTATAATAGATGATGAGACAATTGGTCGCGTTCGGGAGATTAAATATCTTGGCGTGATTATTGATGACAACCTAAAGTTCAACGCTCACATTGACAATGTTATCAAGAAAATTGCCATGAAGTATGGAATATTATGCCGTTTGAAAAACGAATTAACAATTAGTAGTAAAATACAGCTATACAAGTCAATCATCTCGCCCCATTTGGATTTTTGCCCTACCTTTTTGTATTTGGCCAATAACACACAATTATTGAGGTTACAGCGTTTGCAGAATAGAATAATGCGTTTGATTTTAAATTGTGATAGATTAACTTCTTCTGCTTTTATGTTGGACGCTTTGCAATGGTTATCCGTGAAGCAACGAATTGTTTATTTGTCTATGGTGTTCATTTTTAAAATAATTAATGGTTTGCTACCTCAATATTTGTGCGATCGAATTGAAAGAGGAAGTGATTTTCATAGATATAACACTAGAAACGCGGATGAAATAAAAACACCTTTCTTTTTAACCAGAGCTTCACAGAATTCATTGTTTTATAAAGGTATAATTTTTTTCAATTCGATGCCAAGACATGTTAAACGTGCACCAACACTTGCGGAGTTCAAGAGACAATGTATTTCACACGTGAAAGTTTCTGTTGTACAGAACGAAATTTAAAAGCTTTTAACAATGACGGGAGTTTATATGACGAAGTTTAAACAACGGATTTATTTTGGATGAAATATTTATTTTTGAAACCTATTTATTTATTGATTGTTTAATTGAAGCCTGTAACTGACGAAGTTTTATACGAACGGATATGATTGTGTTGTAAAATTTTATTTATATTTTATATTGGATCTTTTTTTAACATATAATGACAAAACTACTGTGTTCGTCGCGGTGGTGATGATGGATTTTTTTTCCTTTATGTTGTTGTAGCTTAAAAAATAATAGAAAGTGACTACATAAGTTTGAGCCTCGCGCGCGGAAGTCAGATATAAATGGATTCTTTTACAATTTAAACTTAATTGATATTTGAATGCTTAGAGAATATACATGAAGTAGTTGTGGTTAGTCTGACTGAAGGTCATGAAAACCCTGTGCTAGCTTTGTGTAGCTCTACAGCAATTCACGTCTTTACCGATGTGAATCAAGTAAACAGTTTTTGAAGAAGTTTATATCTGGAAATGGAATCAGTTCGTTTTTTTTTGTATAACTGATTGAAATTGTGATTACATTAATTATCTATAGATAAATCGTCCAGCTCAAACCTTTGTAGGGGTATGTGGCGGGACCATCATCATCATCATCTACCTCTGCCCATATTGCGGGGTTGAGCCTCGAACATCCGACGTGAAAAATAGATTTGCAGAAGCCTTGACAGGTAACCATATCAGCGTCGGCCGGGATCGCACTAGCACAAGCATTGCAAAGATGCTCCATTGTATAATTCACTTTTACACAATTTTAATCAGGTTTGCGGTTGAACTTTCACTATTCGTGATCGTAGACACTATCAAACAAGATTTAGCTCTACTCAAAACTTACGTAAGTATTATATTATCACTACAAAATTCGAAAAAAACTTCGGAGATCGTTTCACTATACGTGTTTGTTTGTTATAAAATTTATTGGTCGTATGTATGCATGTTATAAGAACAGACATATCAAAATCATAGCCTTTCAATATGAATTTTACCATGAAATTTATTATACCCTATGTAAACATGTTTTGTTAGAAAAAACAACTTCTTCATTCTAGTTCTCAATGATCCTTTACTCGCAAATATATTATTGAGAGTACAAGTTAATGTAAGATTACGTCAGGTAACACTTTGAGGTTTTGAAATTCGGGAAACAAATTCGCCTTTGATTCTTCTTGCTGGATGTTGTCAGTGTTGTCCTCTTCAACGATCACAAGAATTATTAGTTGCTATAATAAACATAGATGACATGATGTAATAGTAGGATTTGTAGAGAAGTACTTACAGTTTTTTGCTCCAATTTTCAACCCAGTTTCTGCATGATTATCTATCCACTGTAATGCTGGTCTGCCATTTTGCAGATTTTATAGGATATGCATACAGAATCTTCACAATGTTAACGTTTATGAAAATCATAAGTTACGCGTATGGGATGCACATGACGTTTATATGAAAATCTTAAAATATACTTATGAAATTTATAAGCTTGATATGTAATGCATAAGTGTATAATGAAATCAACATTATACATGTTCATAAGTTGTAACTTATGGAATTCTTAAGTGTTTTTCTCTCAGTGTGCACATCTGGTATCCTTTAGAGTGCCTATATATATATAACTAGAGTGGCGCCGTGTCATCAAAAGTAACGCTGGTAACACTGAACATCCTTTCTCTTTTCCCCACACGTGTTTAATAGGTTGTTTGCTCAATTGGAATGACACTGACAGATAATTTTAATTCCAATTTTGACAGTGTCGCCACTCTATATATGTACAGGCACTCTAGTATCCTTGACAGGGAGAAACAAGAGCAAAGATGCCAGATGTTTTTGAAAAATGTCCGCAACTGCTCGAAAAACTAATCTGCTTGAAATCCACGGGAATGGCATCGCTGTCAGCTACCATACATTTGACGCGTTGCACAGAACGGAAGGTCAACTTCAGGTATATGATCGAACAGAAAGTGCACACAAAAAGGACTGAAAAATGACAGTTGAATTTTCTGTGCTCTCGGGCAATATATATTTGTCGTGTACGTTTATGCCGCTTTGCCAGTGGTATAATGTGGCATAATTTATTCGATGTTTTGAATTGACGGTTATTTCAACAGTTTAACCCGTTTAATACAATCTATTACATTCGATGCAAAAACGTTTTGGGAAAAATTCGCAATTTTTCACATTTGTGGAGTTTGTCATATTACAATAGTGTAACGAAGGAATTGTAATCGACAAATGTTGATTTGAAACACGAACAACAATCAATGTTATTGAAGAATCGTGCGTTTTAAGCCGTTAATGTTGCAATTCTTCCATTTACAATTGTACCATGTGTTATAGACGGTTATTTTTGAAAATTGTTAAAATATAAAATGCAGCTCGTGATTTTTTTTCAGCTCAAGAAAGTATTTTGAGTTTTTAAAAATCATGGCACAGATGAATTTTTAACGCAAATTTTCCGAATATTTATAATAAATGAATCACATCTTTATTCGGAAATGAAATTTATTAACTTATTTCATCCTGTTATTAGATTATATTAAATGTTTTGCCGATTGACTCTAGTCCATTCTGGAGAATATAGATTTTCTACTCATTGATGCGACATGCGACATGCCATTTAAATAAAAATAAGCAGAATAAGGTTAATTAAAATCAGGTTAGCTTCTAGGGCAACGAATAATGAGATTGTAAGAGGTACCGATTTCATTGTGCAGTCTTTTTTTCTTAAATCTGATAAAAATCTAATCGTGATTCGAAAAAATGCCCTCGAGCAGGCAGAAGTCTGTAAAAAATGCACACATTTTGAGAAAGTCATAGGGAAAAAAATGTAGTTAACCATCCCGCATAATCAATAACCATAAAACGTGCCTAACAACTAGTTCGGGATATAGTTTCGACTGTATGGGGTATCGTTAAACCATATGGATTATCATCCGTTTATGGTTATTGATTATGCGGGATGGAGATTGAAAAAAAAAACGCACATACCTGCGAATCAAAACAAATCAGCGTTTTGCTGACAAATCTGGTATCCCTGCTGACAACCGAAAGTGACAACCTTACAGAACACTAAAAAAGGATCTCAAGAGGTTCGTTTCAAGGGGTTTCGAAATGCGTCGTAACCTGAGATTACTCCGAAGTAATCAATGTCTTTTTTTCGAGTAATCAAAGGTAACCATCAACAATCAATGACAAATAAACTCGAGTACGTGTAGTCAAAATTTATTTTATTATTTATTCACTTTTCGGGTTTCTTGCATGCATTTGAATAACGTTCAATTTTCACATAGGAGCGCTTTTTAGATGGATGAGGGCCCAACTAACAAACCCCCGACTAAGGAGCAACCGGTAAGCGAATCACCATTGTATATCAATAGTGCCTTACCCCTAGCGTTCGTTCATATATGGAAACATTCGTATAATGCATACCGCGCTCAGGGGAGAGGTGGAGGAAAGGTATCCAGCGAAGTGTTACACTGCATAAGACCACCATGCAAATTTGCGTTACTTAGTTGATGGGGGTTTTGAAAATTGCCAAATTTCACGTTACGTAATATACAAATATTCTTTAAGAGGACTCTAAACGAGAAGGTAATTAGAGACTTGAAACAAAAGATGCGACTCTCACTTCATGTAACTCGTGTTAATAATCTGATTATTTTCACAGTTAAAAGGAGTAGATTACTGAAAAACAATAAAGGAACAGCTCTACAATTATCTTTGCCGGTATCTGAGTCAGCTGTTTTGAAGGATGCTAGCAGCAAGACACTGCGTAACCCAATAGGTGATTAGCAATCCTAACAAAAGGAAACAACCGGTGTCATCTTGCAACCTGGATAGCTCAACCCAACGCGTGAAAGTCCTTCACTAGTTGGGCTACGAATTTAGTGAAACGAGCAAAATTTGATTGTATTCATTGTTACTAAGTGTTTATCGCTGCATTTTCAGACACTCCTCGACGCTAATCGCTAAGTCGCTAACCGGAAAATTTAGCTCGATAATCGCTAAACGCTAAACGCTAAACCCACATTAGCGAAACTTTCACTAATCGCTATCTTTTTAATATGTTAATAGTCATATCGCTATATTTATTGCTCGTGTTTTGTAAGATTTGGACCACTTTGACTTTGATCTGTTTTGGTTAAACAAACGAAAACAATTATACTTACAAGAATAACAAAAGTTATTTAGCTTGCATTGAAAATAGATACTCTTAGGAATGTTTTCATAAAAATTCAATTATTATCTGAATCGAAAAAGTAGACCGAAGTTGTCATAATTTCAAGCGCATTGCAATTTACCAAAGTTCTTGGTGTGGCGAAAATTCAATCAAGACCTTGTGTTTGTTCTTCAAAATGCTCTTGTGGCTTGTACGATAACTGGAACTCCATTCGAGGGTAAAAAACTGACAAAAGTAACTTTCGCAGTAAAGTGTGTTCATCTTTCGAATCAATTTACGTACGCCATCAGCAATTCACAGTTTTTCTAAATATTTCTATTGTCGCTTCTCTACAGCGAATTAGCGAATTAGCGGAATGGTGCCCACCACTGCTACTTGTTGATCAAACCGTTTCACCATGTCCTATACGCTATGGTTGGGAAGTTAATGTGATAAATAAATAATAGATATTAATATATAATATATATATCAAATATTTTTCATGAAATAAAGTTGTCAAGCCCCTAGAAATAATGCTTAGCAGGGTTAACCTGTAGTGTTTTCGCCGACAGATTTATACCAGTGTGTTTGATTGATTTCGATAAAAGTAGTATAAATTCTGTTTATTTTCCGTGTAGCATTGGGCGATACGACGGATAGTATCGATACTTCAGTATCGATACCCGAAGAGCCAAATGTATCGAGATACTCAAAATATCGGTCAAAAAGTATCGATACCAGAAGTATCGATACTATAGCTGAGATCATTTTTTTGAATTTTTGATAAATACATTTACTCAGGGTGGCCACTCTACCGGAAAAACGGGAAAAGCGGGAAAAAGCCGGGAATTTTAAATCACCGGGAAAAAAATACGGGAAATTAGGCTTCACGCCGGGAAAATCATCCTCCTTCATGTCTGCCGCTTTATATGTTCAACAGTTTCTGAGGAAATGTCAACATGAGACCCTGTTTTTTATGTTTACCTAACTGGCATGATTCTGCCGAATAGGGGAAAACTGGTTGTTGGTTTCAGTTAAAGTCGACAGCGGCTTCGCAGCAAGATCTGCGTCAAATAAAATCAGGCTTGATCAGGTGGATAAATTTACTGTTCCGAAACATTTCATTCTGTGTTGGACCTTTTGACTACTTGATTTTGTTGGGGAAAGACGCCACCTTGAAGAGCTATTTGTTAAAGATTTCTTAGATTTTTTCTATATCAAAAACAAACAGTAGCTAAATTATTTTTTTTTCAAATTGTTTATTCAGAGTGTCAGTTGAATTGTTTTTACGGACCATGAGAAAATTTCTTATACATTACATTGACCCCAGCTCGAAAATTTTAAAGTCCCAGGATCGAAGTTTTTCGAAAAAAAAAATTGTTTTAAACTAACAGATCTCAACGTTTTATGCATTTTACAAAATGCATCTTGACAGTTTCATGTGCATTTTTTTCATTGGTCACTCTGAGGCTCTTCTTCCCAAAGTCCGCTTGAAGTTTTGCCTGAGGACATTTTCCTAGAAGACAAAAACTCTATGCCCCAACTCTTGAATTTATCCCACGCATTTCATTGGCATCCTGATACAGAAGCACTGCAAGCTCGAGAGAAGGTTGACAGAGAAAGATGCAGAAGGAAGCAAAAAAGCGCGAGAAGGCAAAGATTGTCAACGATTTGGAGATGAAGAGGGCGAAAATCGTGCAGCAGATCACGATGAAGGTACTTGCTAAAGTCGACAAACAGCTAAACACGATGAAGGAGGAATGTTTTTCATAGTTTTGTAACACTTTTTTTGCAAGGCACAAATAAGCATGTGAAAATTGATTTTTTTTCTCATATGTTTTAAAAATAAAACACCGGGAAATTTCACTAAATATCATCGGGAAAACCGGGAAATTAAAATTGATATTGAGTGGCCACCCTGAATTTACTGAAAACCAGTATTCGATTCAGTGATTCGCGAAAATACAGCAAAACTATTTGCTGAACAGAAAACAGTAAATGAATGGTTGCTGGAATCCAGCAAAAGAATTGATATGTCAAAAAATTTACGTCAAGCTGTCATTAGTAAAACACGCCAAATCGCTGTGCAGCTGGTACGGGATCATCGCTAAGCTCCTGATAGCGAATATGGGACCATAGCTAAGTCCTTGTTGGGCTAGATGAACTTAAAAGTTGAAATGATAATCATACATCTCTAGTTCAACAGTAATTTGCCTATGATCCGATGGGCGGATGGAATCTGGTGCCTGACGGAAACATGGTTCCCTTGAATTAACTGGTTAACCAGCAAATTGATTTATGCTTTGCTGAATGAACAGCAAATTGTCATAGCTGACAACCAGCAAGTTGTATTTTGTTTTACCGAACATGCAGCAAACGACCTGTCACTTTTATGCAATTGAGCATTACTGAATAATTAGCAATTTTCATTTTGCTGAACAGATTGCTGGAAGCACAGCACTCCAAAAATCAGCAAAATTTTGGTGGTTTCCAACAATGAAAATTTGATGTGCCGACTTTTTGTTGTTTTTCTGGTATCTATCCGCATTCTCTAGAGCAGCATGAATCAAATGACTTCACAAACAAATACATACAGGTAATGCAGAAATTCTGAGCTTTGGCAAACAAATGAATTAAACAACTTATATCTTCAAGATTTGCATTCACTGGCCCAATGGGCTGTGAAGCTCCCGTCTTATTTGTATAAATTATTGACACACTTCCATATTAATTGATGAGGAAGTTGATGACATAAAAAAGTTAGATATGTCAGCGAAAATAAGATAGTGAAGTCTACCGCTGAATTTTTCTAACTAATAAATATTGCAATTTTTTTTTCACTTGTACTCTAACTTGTGTCGACGGAAAGCATGAGTCAGGGGGCTCTTGTGGCTGTCAAACTCCATACATTTTCCATCTACCACTCATTGATTCTGGTACCAGCGTTTCTGGTACCCACTTTTTGGTTGGTGCAAACACCTTTAATTTAACAACCACGCTGTTTGGTGTTTCGACTTCGAATGCTCTTTATTTTACTCTTTTGGTTACAGGTTGGTTCTTAGCTTACACTGCTTAATTCTAGTACTGCTTAATTCTAGTGGGGGAAAACATACCACTCAAATAACTATCATCGAATCGCGGGCTAGCTTGATGCCACCGACACGATTGGTAAACAAAATATATAATATACAAACACACACGCTTGTGGTATTTGTTTACTATTTAGCCATGTGCGCTTAGCCATATGCGCTCGTCGCGCTAGGCTTGGGATAGGTCCAGACACAGTGCGAAGCAATGTAATTTGACTCTCGCACTGTGTCATGAGAAAAACGCTAGCCGGGTTTATGCACTGGGACAAGTGCATTGGCTCGGTTATGCAACTTTTAACTGTTGGACATGTTCGCTTGACTTATGGGAATGTTAAGGATTGGTTAATCGTTTTGGGACTCGTGGGAAATCTTGAGTGGTTTGGTAATTAATTTATTTGAAAGGTTTGCGTGTGGGAAACAAAGTAAGACTTTGCTTTGGTTTTTTTTGGGAACCAGGGAGAAAAAGGTTCTTTTAGATTTTGTTACTCATTTATGATCTTGGGAAAAGTTATTAGGGATTTGTGGAAAGAATGTTGAAAAAGGTTCTTGGGAAAAGTTATTAGGGATTTGTGGAAAGAATGTTGAAAAAGGTTCTTGAATATATGACACCATCCCTCCAAGAGAAACATAAATGTGAAAACGGAGTGAGAACATTTATTGTTGTCAACATGTCTTTATAAATTTGAAAAAATTGAGTATGGTATGTTTCCTTACAAAAGATTTTATTTTTGGTTATTAAGAATAACTATCAGCTAGATACAATGGTTTTGTTTATTTATTTGATTTGAGACAGTTGATATAAACAAAATTAAATCGAAGTTTATGTTTTTATTAAACGATTTTTGTGTACTACTATTGTCTGATTTGATTTAACGTTTTTAATTTTGCAATTTGGTTCTAAAAGTTCTTCTACTACGTACGGACCTTCATAAAATGGATCTAGTTTTCTTCTATTTTCGATCTTTAAATGAACTGTATCATTTTGTTGTAATTGAATTGGATTTGAATCGGGTTCTGCTGTAGCTACTCTTTTTACTTTTTGTTCAATTAATTTATTCCTTGCTATTTCGTTTGATTTTTGTATTTTATATTTTAATTCTTTACTATATTGTTCAAAGTTGTAAACTGGTTCTATTCCTTGTTTGAAAATTTCTTGTGGTAATTTAGCTTTAACTCCAAAAACAAGTTCATGTGGAGAAAATCCATGATCTGTGTGTGGAGTAGTATTGTAGTTAAAAGCGTAAAATTTCAACCATTCATCCCAATCAGATTGATGCTCGTTAACGAAAGATCTCAGGTATTCATTTAAACATCTGTGATTTCTCTCGAGCGCTCCGATTGTCTGAGGATGATAAGCTGTACTAAATTTTTGTTTGATATGTAATATTTTGCAGATCTGATCAAAGACTTCATTATTATATTCTGTTCCTTGATCGGATCTTAAAGTTAAAAATGTTCCATATGTTAGTATGAAATCATTAACCAACGCTTTAGCGATAACATTTGCTTCTTTGGTTGGTACTGGTATTAATACAACGTATTTTGTTAGATCGCATTGAATAGTCACTGCGTATCTATTGTTATTATTACTTTTAGGTAACGGACCAACTGTATCTATTGATATAATTTCAAATGGGAATGATGGAGTTGTAGTTACTATTTGTTTTTCTTTTGTATGCTTTATGAGTTTGTTTCGTTTGCATAATTCACAGGCCTTGATGAATTCTGCAATCGATCTTTTCATATTATTCCATTTGTAAACTTCCCTTATTTGAAGATATAGTCTATGTTGTCCTACGTGTCCTCCAGTAGGTGTGTAATGATAATCGTGTAATATTTTCTGTATTATTTCCTTTTTTGTAACCATCATTGGTGGTTTATAAATTATAATTTGTATAGAATACACTAGTGTATTGGCTATATTTTTAAAATTTTCAATACTAATCATTTTGAATATTTCGTCGTTAGTCGACAGCGCTATTTTTCCATGATTCATTTTTACTATGATATCCTCTATTTTCAGAAGAGCAGATTCTAAAATTTGACTTCCGTTATTTAACTGTTGATGCACTTGTGCAACAATTTTACTATTTTTCTTGATTATAAACTTTAATTCATTTGCGACTACAATTGTTTCTAATTTAAGTAATTTATTTGTTTCAGAGGGGTTGTTAGTCGAGTACGCGGAGAGGTGATCAATCTCTTCTGGCGTCGACTCCCGTTCACCCGTAATAATATCATTTATTTTATTCTTTCGAGTCTCTCTAGTCATAGATCTCGTATTTACTTTTAATATATTAATATTCTTTAACTCGTCTGAGGTTGTAATTATTCTAGACAACGCATCAGCTCCTACATTTCCTTTTCCTGGAATGTATTCTATTGTGAAGTCATATTCTTCTAAATCGAGGCGCATTCTGGTCAATTTAGAAGTAGGATTTTTCATTCCAAACAGATAAACCAAAGGTCTATGATCTGTCCGAACTGTGAATTTTCTTCCATACAAGTAAGGCTTGAAATAATTAATGGCCCAATGAATAGCCGTTAATTCTTTCAGAATAACAGGTTTATTTTTCTCTGCTTGAATAAATGCTTTACTTGCAAAAGCGATTGGTAAATTTCCATTTTGCGTTTGTTGAGACAGAACTGCTCCACATCCAACGTCTGAAGCATCTGTCGTCAGTATAAATTCCTTTGAAAAATCGGGATATTGTAACAATGTTGGTGATATTAAAATATTTCTCAAACTGTCAAATGCAATTTGACATTTCTCAGTCCAAACGAACGTCGTATTTTTCTTTAACAACTGATTTAAAGGATATGCCAACGTTGCGAAATTTGGCACAAATTTCCTATAATAATTACAGAATGCAACGAATCTTCTAACTTCGTCTGCATTTGATGGTACTGGATAATTCAACACAGCTTTAAATTTGGAATCATCTGGTAACATACCTTGATCAGTAATCTTATGACCTAAATATGTCACTTCTGTACTGAAAAAATTACATTTTTGTGCATTAAGTTTCAGATTATAGTATCTCAAACGTTCAAAAACTTGAGTTAGGTTTGAAAGATGATGATTAACTGAACAACCAATTATTACAATGTCATCAATATAAATGAATGCTAACTCTGGCGTCAAACCTGCCATGGCTATTGTCATCATTCGTTGAAAACTATTCGGGCTTATATTTAGTCCGAAAGGTAATCTTGTGAACTGATAATGACCATTTTTTGTTGAAAAGGCGGTGAATTTTCTAGATTCATTGTCTAGCGGTATTTGATGAAAACCTGACATGAGATCTAGAGTTGAAAAATACTTTGCTCTACCGAGTTGATCTAAGATGTCATCAATTCTCGGTAGCGGGAATTTATCCGCTAAAATCTTTTTGTTGAGTTGTCTAAAATCGACCACCAAGCGCCATTTTTTTTCATTGTCATTAGACTTCTTTGGCACCAGTAAAATTGGAGAGTTATATGAAGATACTGAGGGCTCAATTATGTTGCTCTCTAACATTTTGTTCACCTGTTTGTCAATCTCGTCATGCTGTGCATGAATTGTCTTATAATTAGGAATGTATACTGGAACATTGTCATTAAGAACAATGTTCTGAGAATAAAAATTATTCTGCGAAACCACTTCCTCTGGTAAACAGAAAATATCTTGGTAGTTATTAATTAAATTCATAAATTTTTCTTTAGCATATTGCGGAATTTTTTCCATGTTAATGTTATTTAAAATTTGTTCACATCTACTTTCATGCTGACGTTTGTTTTTATTCACGTTAAGAATAACATAGTCAGTTAAACGACTTAACGTAGGTTTAAATTGAGAATAAGATATATACAATGGTTCATTATTAGTATTTATAAACTTAACGTAAGGTTTTATTGCTGAAATAATGGAGTTTCCACAAAATACTCCTGGATAAATCTCTTCAGAATGAACTACCATGTCTTCTGAGATTCTTAAATGTGGGACTCTTCTGATAACTTCGCTGCGGCTTGGTAACATAAAGCCGTCGTTTAAATTATCTTCAATGGGTATTGCTATCTGTATATTTTCTATGTTAAATGTAAGTAGCCAATATTCATAATCTACAATACATTTATAATTAATCAAGAAGTCACGTCCTAAAATACCATCCGCTTGAATAGGTAAATCGGGCGTAACTAAATGAAAATTATGGTTCAAAACTAGGCTATCGTTAAAGCATAGTGCGGTGTTAACTAAGCCTAAAGTCTCTACGCTATTTTCTGTAATACCAACTAATTTTATTTTATTATTAATATTTACAGATTGATCTGGGTTGATATTACGCGCTTTAAATAACGATATATCAGCTCCAGTATCAATGATTAAATTACAAATTGTATTCCCGGTCATGTGCACTTTGACCTGGATAAAGTTTGATGCATTTAAATTAATTGTCAATATCGGTGTGGCGGTTGGTAACAACTGACTAGTTAGTCGACGTCTAGGATCAATTGTTACTGTTGGCCAAAAAAATAATTTGGATTGGAAAATCCATTTTGTGGTATTGCTAACTGTTGGTTATTAGCGTTTTGCTGACTGTTTGGTTGATTGGATCCCGTTGCTACTTGAGCATAGCAGGGATTAACTAAGCGTTCTTGATGTTGAGTTGGAATATTGCTCGGTAGTTGCGGAATGTTTTGCTGTCTTGCGAAAAACATTCTTGCAGCTTCGAAATTTCTATTCGGGTTAAACTGACGGTTTTGGTTGTAATTTTGATTAAAACCTCTATTAAACCGATTAAAGTTTCTATTGTTCTGCTGTTGATTGTATTGGTTGTTATGATTGCTATGATTTCTATAGTTATTAAGTGGGAATCGTGGTTGATATCGATTGTTGAAATTAGTTCTTTGATTATTATTCCTCTGCGGTATCCTGTTCACGTTATTGTTTTGATATCTATTTCTGTTACTCGTGGCGTTTAGTACCACTGCGTTCGATGTTGACGTAGTAACATTTTCATTCTCCACCATTATATTAATGGCTTCCTGGAGATTGGTGAATTTACCTACTTTTAACATTATTTTTGTCTCTGAGTTTGAAGCATTCGCTACCAATGTTTGGATAGCAGCTTTTTGAGACATTTTCTTTGCGACTTCGCTCGGAATTTTTTCGGTAATATAGGTTTCAGTCAATTTTTCAGCAAGTGAATCTACTTGCTTAGTAAAATTTTGCAAATCGCTTGGAGATTTTAACTTTAGGTTATTCAGATTACTTTTAGCTGAATCTGACGTACTTTTCTCACTGCAATTGCTGATCAAAGCTTGGGTAATTCCGTCATAATCATCCGGAATTGTAGCGAATAGATTTCTCGCTTTCCCACTTAGTTTAGTTAAAATAACTTGAATAGCCGCTGCTTTGTTTTCAGCGGGTACTATTGTCTCAGCTAAATTTACTGCGTCCACGAAGGATTTAACTCCTCCGGAGTTTCCATCATACGCAGGAATTAAGGTAGCCAGTTCGGCTGCTGTTTTTATATTAAGTGCCATTGATACTGCGGTATGAGCACGTTTACACCAAATGATTAATTTGGCTAAAATTTTTAATTTAAATTTTCTTTTTATTAAGTGAATATCACTGTTCGTTCTCGAGAACGAGTTAGTGGTACTCGGTGTTGCTAATTTATTATCGCTGTTTGCTCTTGAAAGCGAATCATTAATGTCGGGTTTCAGAAGAAGTTTTTTATAAGTAACTTCAGGCTCACTATCATACCCTCTTTGAGTCACTGGGGTGTTGTCCAGAATATTTATGCATTTGTTATATGTTTCCTTTAATTTAGTATAGACTTCTACTTCCTCATTCCAGTTTTCAGTTCTGATTCTATACCGTAGGGATTGTAATAAGATTTTATATTCTGTAAACAATTCCTGAAGTTGAATTGTATTGGTTTGTATGCCCGATAATGTTCTTCCTCTAGTTTTATTTTTATATAAATTAAGATATTCTCTGTTTATGAAAGCTTCAATCTCTTTCAACCGCTCCATCTACTACTAACTAAATTCGATATGATGCAAAATCATTTGCTTAAATTTTAGCATGAACAGATTTTTAATCTTAAATTATTATATTGATTATGCAAACACAAAATTCTAGCAGTTTTTTTTTTAATTTTAAATTATTATATTTATTATACAAACACAAGTATCACTTATCTGGCATTACTGCTGCTGTCGTGTCGTACAGGCTGGGTGACAATCGGTGATGAAGCTTGACCTCTGCTGCTGATGCGAACATTTCGATAACTGTACACTAGTGAATCCATTGATGGTGACGATTTGTTTGGTTTATTTTTATATATATTTTTTAAACACTGTTTACCTGCTTCGGGCGAGGTAGCTACCGTTAAGTTTTTTATCAAAAATGTTTCAAATTTTTTTTTTTTTACACTGTTTACCTTCTTCGGGCGAGGTAGTAGCCCATGTCACATAAGTTTATTACACGTTATTTACTCGTACATCTTGCAAGCTTTTTGCAATTTTCAGAGCACGTTTGTTGATTTTTTGTTTTAGCAAGCTGTACGCGGTAAGTAACAGTTGTAAGCCCGTCGCGCACAATATTACCCACAACAGCACTTCGTGAGTTTCCAACGACTCACTATGTAATTGTTGCGTATTAATTATGTTCACTTGGGGGTCCGCGTTGTGGACTGTCGCAGATTTTGACTGCGTTTTCCCCATTTTAAACAATTAAACTTGCCACCATTTATTCTCACTCGGATGTTCAGTTTAGTTCAGGCAATTAAACTTGTCACTTTTATTCTCACTCGGGTGTTCAGTTCAGTTTAGACAATTAGACTTGTCACTTTTGTTCTCTCACAAAGATCGCAACTGCAAACGACATTCTCATGTTCGAAATTTTATATGCATTTGCTTGATGTCACTGATTGACACGCGTGGACAATAACTACTGATTTTCACATACACATTTTTATTCCACACTTGGTGGTGTAAAAGCAACAAACGCGCGGGGATACTAACTCCTTATTTTCACTTATTCACCCGTTCGCGCCGCTGCACGGTCGCCATGCAAACACCTTTAATTTAACAACCACGCTGTTTGGTGTTTCGACTTCGAATGCTCTTTATTTTACTCTTTTGGTTACAGGTTGGTTCTTAGCTTACACTGCTTAATTCTAGTACTGCTTAATTCTAGTGGGGGAAAACATACCACTCAAATAACTATCATCGAATCGCGGGCTAGCTTGATGCCACCGACACGATTGGTAAACAAAATATATAATATACAAACACACACGCTTGTGGTATTTGTTTACTATTTAGCCATGTGCGCTTAGCCATATGCGCTCGTCGCGCTAGGCTTGGGATAGGTCCAGACACAGTGCGAAGCAATGTAATTTGACTCTCGCACTGTGTCATGAGAAAAACGCTAGCCGGGTTTATGCACTGGGACAAGTGCATTGGCTCGGTTATGCAACTTTTAACTGTTGGACATGTTCGCTTGACTTATGGGAATGTTAAGGATTGGTTAATCGTTTTGGGACTCGTGGAAAATCTTGAGTGGTTTGGTAATTAATTTATTTGAAAGGTTTGCGTGTGGGAAACAAAGTAAGACTTTGCTTTGGTTTTTTTTGGGAACCAGGGAGAAAAAGGTTCTTTTAGATTTTGTTACTCATTAATGATCTTGGGAAAAGTTATTAGGGATTTGTGGAAAGAATGTTGAAAAAGGTTCTTGGGAAAAGTTATTAGGGATTTGTGGAAAGAATGTTGAAAAAGGTTCTTGAATATATGACATTGGTTTGCCCTAAAACAAGTGAAATAGAGTAAACGTCCCAGTTTGTCGGTAGATTTATTCTCGAGTAAATGTCGTTTTAGATGAAAAAAAAACAAGAGCTCAACATTTGTTTTCAGGACAATGTGCACTTTCATTGAATAAGATAAGTTTTATGAGCATTTGAAATGAAATATTACCGCCGTGATGAATTTATGATTGGTAGGCAAAATGTTGACGTTTATAGGCCCCTGGCATGAGTTAGTTTCCGCTTGCAAATATTCGATCTGAACAGTGTAACCAGAAAACTTATATTTGTTTTTAAAATACAGTCAAATTTCGCTCGTTGGGCTATGTTTAGTTGGGCTACGTTTTAGTTGGGCTCCCGCTCGTTGGGTTATAGCCCAACTAAATCGAAGCCAAACATCATTTCTGATAACGTTGAATTTCGTTTGAGGGGTTTGTGGATGCATTTTAACGCAGAAAGTAGAATTAATTGGAATAAAAACAAATGAAGCTGAGTATAAATGTAAACAAACAATATTTTAATCAATTGTCAGAGAAACAATATAAGTTTTGTGCCTTAATAATGCAACGTAGAGCTATGCCTATTTTTGAAAGTATTTGAGAACACGTTATTATTGAGCACTCCTTTTTGGCTTTAAATGTGTGGCTTTAGTAAAACAAATTTCGAATTTGGCCCTATGCTGCGTTTGGCTCAGATTTTGACAGTTCGTTTGGCTCACAACATTCTCTCTATTTATTTCTCCATCTAAAGCCTGTAGTACACTCTTTGTCTAATGGTCAAATTTTTGACCTTCTGACATAATGGTCAAATTTATCTGACATCATGGTTGTTGTTTGCCCGTGTTTGCCTCATGTTAAAATTGGAGAGTGACAAATAATTATCTTCGACCAAATTTTTATCTGTCAATAAGTGCCAAATATTTGACGCTTGGTCAAAGAGTGTAATACAGGCTTAAGTTTTGCTAGTGCAAATAGACTTGTGCGATACTTATACTGACAGTGGCAGCTTTTCAGTGGTTCCAGCTCGTATCAACTAGCTGGCATCTCCATCCGATTTGCTTTGCTTTATCGCAGCCAACATCGCAGCGGTTCTACGATGTGTGGGCTCCACTGACGCTGACGGTGATCTCGTGTACACATTGAGATGTTAGCCCTTGTAACATGTCAGCTAGCTGGTCCATATGCATAAAAGAATATCGATACAAATATCGCGGTTTTCAGTATCGATACGGTCGAGTATCGGACGCTTGCGTATCGATCCAAAAAATCGAAATATCGTCTCAAAAGTATCGATATTTCCGATACCGATACAATATCGCCCATTGCTATTTCCGTGTAAAAAGCGTTCTTTCCACCCCTAGCTGCAAAATTCACTGAGCACTTAGCAGTTTTCGTATCACGTATGACCTTCCGTTCTGTGCGCGTTGTCAACCAACATCACTGGCACTCAGAGGCAGGGTTGCCACATTTATATCTGTATTTTTCTTTGAAAATATCTGTATATCTGTATCTCGGGCCAAAAAATCTGTATTAAAAATCTGTATCGAGCAAACTCAGAATCTTGGATGGAAAAAATTTACTTGCAGAATATATTTAAACAAATTCATTCTTCTCTACGTGATGTTCATACAGGTTTTTGTTAAATTTATTTTTTAAAGTTTTCGTTAATTTAATATTAGAATCTCCTCCTTGGTCTGCAACGTATCTTTCAGCTTTTAAAATTGAGATCATTAGCTTAGGGGCCATGCAATTTCTGGTTTCAATTATATATTAAAAGTATGCGTTCTAAACAAGCCGAAAAGTGTAGATTTATATGAAAAATTCTCACAAATGATCTGTAATAGAAACTTGAAATTACCATCCCGCCTAATGGTGTTCAACAGCTCAGACCAAGTTAAGTCATTTGTTTCAATGAATCTTCCGGTCAAAAAGTTTTTTTTTCAAGCGTGCGAAATTCGTTAGACAGCCCTTGTCAGTCAGTTATTGTTACGAATTTGGGGGATTGTAGCATCATTTAAATTTTCCAATTTCATTAATGCCATGCCATGCCATGCCATTTTTATAACAGGATCGGTGAAATCGCACCTCTTTGCAATTTGTTTCACGAATTTTGAATAGTACTCCTGACAAATATTTCGAAACGTTCGTTTTCGGGCTTCGTTCAAGTCACATTCCATTTATTCTTCATCGATACCTACATAATCCTGATGTTGCTTTTTTTACAAAACATTGAAAATCGAATCGAATTCTACCTTTGAAATTGATTTCAGTTTTTTTTATTCTCGCTTATTTTCCGTCGGTCTAGTTCCGCCACTGTTGTGGCCAATCACCGACGCCCAGGGAGGCGACTCCACACCCAGGACCCTAACTCACGGACCGGCGCCAACGGCTTTACTTCCTCATGCGATGGGAGGCGTGATCCCAGAGATTTTTCGCCTCAGAAAATCTCCCGGTGTCGGCTAGGATTGAATCTAGACTAGTTGGGTTGGTTGTGAGTGGATCACGCCACCTCACAACCATCGACACCTATGTCGGCGGTGGGATTCGAACCCAGGCGTCGAGCGTGGTTGGCGGAGACGTTACCAACCACACTAGGCCCCCGCCCTAAATTGATTTCAGTTCGATGTTATAACAACAAAATCTGTAAAATCTGTATTTTTGGCAATATTCTGTAATTCTGTAATACAGATTCTGTATTGCTTTTTCAGTTCAAAAATGTGTAAAATACAGAAAAATCTGTATATGTGGCATCCCTGCTCAGAGGTGCCGTTTTCACTAGGGAACCTAGAGACCTCTTTACGTACGAATGTGTTAGTGCAACTAGTTGAGAAAAATATTTACAAATAGCTGTTTTGTTTGCAATGCTATGTTTTTGCCAGCTGGACAAATATTCAGTTGAACACTCATTATATGTTTTAAACTTGTTTTTGAAAAAATGTTTTCATTCGTGATTAGAAATCGGAAGAAGCTGCTGAACATAATCGACCAAAATGGTAAAAAGTGATAAATGTCGAAGCAACGAGATGCGATGATTTACAGTTTGGAGGAAACAAAAGCAACTTTACACGGGTTTACACGTTTACTAGTGTGCGTAGGTGAAAGGTCACTTATCTCTATACATTAGAGAAATGACAAGACACTCACCGTTGAGGCAACTGTCAACATCAAAACGGATAACGGCAATGCAAAATGATACAACTCGCCCGTTTTGATGTTGACAGTTGCCTTAACGGTGAGTGTCTTGTCATTTCTCTAATGTATAGGTTCCCTACTTCCCTCCTAATGTATAGGTTCCCTCCTTTTGGTGCTCTACAATTATGTGATTGGAGTAGTTGGGATTTTTCATCATTTGTAACAGACGGAAAACCGCAAATTCCAGCATTTGCAAGCCAGGAAAAATTCAACATTGCCTCAAGAACGTGTTGGTGACCCTGAGAAGGGCCGGTTGCAATTTATACTTGTTCTCGTGCTGGATGGCAGCAGATAACAGAAATGCAGCACTTACGCTATTGCGGCTTAAGACAAAACGGTTATAGTTTCACATCACAGCAGAATTTCGATCTTCATACTCATGTATACCATCGGCAATATCAAACACGCAACAATCTACTTCCATGAGACAGGGGGACGGGAACGTTTTCTTCTTCCAAGCCGCGCAACACGATACAATACGTTGTATTCTGTTGCCTTTATGAGAGTTCTATCGGTCTGGCACGACAGAATGTCCACAAGAAATCATTTTTGTACATCCGTGTTACGAAACTGAGGAAAAACTGAAGGAACTGAAAATAAAGGCGGGGCTTATCAAACGATCGCTCTGAGCCAGGATGAATGAGATGTATTTTTCGTACATTAGTATTACGACATACGAAATAAAATTTTTCGAACGTTGTAGAATGGCATGACTGGAAATAATTGGGTGACACCTCTTTTTCCAGTTATACCATTCCACAACGTTCGAAAAATTTGTTATGTCAGAGCGGATAACGCACGCTATTTGACCATGAAGCATTTATGCGATAATTGAATAAAAATTCTAATCGGCCTTTTTCAAGGCTACTAAATGTATTTGCATGGATACCTCCCAGTTGGTCTCGAGGTACGATGCTGGTCTAACAAGCCAGTTGTCGTGGGTTCGAGTCTTGGCTCGGGAGGTACTGTTAGTGTCAGTAGGATCGTAGCGCCAGCCCAGCAATTGTCCTGTACACTCAACAGTTGGCTGCGAAGTCTGTGTATAAGAAACCGAAGGTCGAGTTCCGAATCGGAATGTAGCACCAAGGCTTTGCTTTTTTTAATGTATTTGAAGGAGCATAATGAATGGTTATTACTAAACTGGTTTGATGCTGCTGCAAATACACAACAGTGTGATGTTTATTACGATTTGTTGATACTGTGTACAACAAGCGGTATATATGGAACAAATCCGATTTAAAACAGAAAAGTTCGGCACGTTCTGTTCACGGTGCTGAGTCCGTTTTAGAAAATTCACAACACCTCATTAGCAAGGATGTAACGTTTTGAAGAAGACGGTTATTGATTGACCCTTATATCCGACACGAGAACGGGAACATTTTCTTCTTTCAAGCCGCGCACCACGACACGATACATGTTATATTGTCGCCTTTATTAGAACTCTATACGGTTCAGAGTAGAAAGTGAGCTCGTGATTGGATAGCCGCTCTTTTCCAATTGATTTTTAGGTAATTTTCATGTATCGATTAAAAAATTTGTGTTCAGGATCGGTTTAGTTAAAGTAATATTATATGCTCATAGCACGTTCGATTCTACACTATACCATCCTATATGCTGGTATAGTGTAGAATCGAACGTGCTATGAGTTATATGCTGGGCTGGAGCTAACCTAGCATGAGTTATATCGATCAAATATGTATGAAATGACAACGATTAAATAAGAGAGATCCATTCTCTTAGTACATATACGTTTTAACGTCTCAGTGTTCAGATATGCACTGTTAGATAAAATTGCAGCAAATACTGGAGTTGCAATTCCCTCTACTATTTGTTTTAATGGAATATAAGAATACTGTAGTTCAACGTCATGCGGTTGTGTCTTGAATGCCAACCTCCTCTAGGGGCTAGACACCTTCATGCAAAATATTTCGATAATATTACTCGATATCGGTAAATATATATTTTTTTTTATCGTTTATCTGTCAATTGACAACCCTCCAACGATAATATAACGTCAATGAGCTATGGGATCAATAGAGGGGTGCCCAAAAATGCAACGATAAATACTTCGTAATATTTAATATTGGGAATATTTGGCAATATATCAAGGAACCATTCAAATATTACATAACGCGGAATTTGACAATTTTCAATACCCACCCACCCCCGCGTAACGCAATTTTACATGTTTGCCACACGCAATGTCACGCTTCGCTGAATACCCCCCCCCCCCCCCCAACCCTTAGCGCGTTATGTATTATTTGAATGATCCCCAATAGTGTCTTGCTCCAAGACCCTCCTGCTATAATCGAAAATGGGTGTTATCTAACTCACTTTAGAGTAACAAAAAATAAACGTGTACATTTCAGTGTAGATCGTTACTGCGTTACTTTAATTATTATTTGATAATATATTGGTCATGGTAACACCGTAACGCGTTGCGGCGTTTATATGAAATATGAAAAGCTATGCCGGGCTGTAGGTGTCAAAACGCGTACACACAGTTTTTTCACATTCTTGTTTAGCAGAATAGAAAAAGTTTCAAGCGCGCCGTGTCGATTGTATTTTGTGAAATATTGAAGAGCAGCTCATTTATTTGGAATCAACTAATCCAACAACATTTAATTGTTAAACGAAAAATGGCTACCACTGAGAATACTTCTAACAAAGCTGCAGGTAAGTAGCGTATACTATGTAGAATGAAAGTGAGTGAATGGCCGGAAAAATCGCCATTATGAAAATTTTCGGAACTTTCAACAGTATTGCAATGAAAACAAGTTGAGAATCGAATTCATGTATTTACATTTTATGTCTATGATCATTTACCGTTTAACATTCATGAATTTTATGGACCTTTTTTTATCCGATTTTGTTAATCAAAATGGTGCGCAGAAGAGTATTTGAGAGCGAAAATTGTAGTAGATATATGTAGCTATGAAATTCGACACATATTTGTTTACGATCGTAATATCCTAGGTTTTGAATTTGGCTTTATGAATGTTTACAAACTGTGTTGATTATAGACACCTATTAACGATTTAAACAATAGGGGAACTAGAATAAAGAAATTGGTCGCGGCCAAAATTACTTCAAACTCGTTTCCAGCGTAGCTTTCATTGGTATCACAGCTAAATGAGACTCGATGTAAAAAGGGTTGTAGCATAAAATCATTGAATTTTATAAATTCATAAATGGGTGGTTTCAATATTATGTATAACGTCAAGTATTGTTAACTGTGCTTATTATACTTCGCAGATTATTAGTTGAAATATTTGTATATAATAAACTAGTTCACACTTCATTTGGACAATAATAATATCAACCTGTCACGCTACTTCCTTTCAAATGTTTTATTTTGAAGCCAAATGCGCATCTCAACTCTCAAAATAAAACGACAATGGGACAGGCGTGCATTTATTTTACAGTTTGCGTCTGGGAATAAATGTATAACAGTCCCATCTTAGAAATTCATGAATATGGTAGCTGTTTTGATGATTTTCAGAACAAGAGTATATTCAAAGTGAAATTGTGAATGCAATGAAGTATTATCCTCAAGCAAACTAAAAAAATTCTAACCTCAAGGAGTACAATATACGAATGAGAGTCTAACATTAAATTGCATTTTCTCGCTCTTCATGTTTTTTCCATATGGGACAGATATGCTTTTATGGGCAGTATAGTACTACATCCCGTTTCGAAATTTGACCTTCAACGGGTTACAAAAAAATAAAAAAAAATTTGGAACTTTTTCTACAGCTGTCACAAAAACAGGTGGGGGAACTTAAAGGAAAACTGATTTATTTATCATGAAGATACATTCATTGTGAACTAAAAAAAATATTGAACATTTGTGAAAGGTCCGTTACCGGCCTCCCGACGAAGTTTTCTTATGATGCCAAAACAAGCGCGTTGTACGGCCTTCGAGTCCGCTTTTCGAATGCATCTCTTGATTCTACCGAACAACTGCTCACAATTCGCTGATTTCCAGTTATTTTTACACCGAAGGAACTTAAAATCTCAGAGAAATCTTCGATTGGACGAGGTGGATTTGTTGGGTTGCGTTTTTGGGGTACAAATAAAGTCGAGTGGTTGTTCAGAAACATTTAGGTTTTTTGACGTGCTGTAATGATATTTTCTCTGGCCAAAACACATACTTTTCATCTGTATGGTGTTTTGAAAGAAATGGAGTCATAATGTTCAAACAGTCGTTCTGGTATATATTTTGATTGATAGATAAACCACTAGGCTTGTACCATGATTTGACAAGAAGGAAAAAGTCCTTTTCTGTCCACTACTCTGGCCGGTTTTCCACTGCCTTCCTGGCGGATTATAGTTGAGGTTTGCAGGAAATCATACACAATACAAACCGGAAGATTTTCGCTTCCAAAATGGTTTACCGTGAACTTTTTGCCAAAATTGTAGTGCAGTTCATAGCGAACTGTACAATGCGCTGGTGGATAGCTTCTTGTTTCGACGCCAGGCTTGGCAACTCAGCATCGTACCTCGAGAATAGCTGGGAATTCAAAATTTGTCTCTTAAATTTGAATAATACAAACCGGTTTATAACAGTTTATTTTTCTTTTAAACAGCTCGCTCATTGATTCGTGCGTGACAAATAATTGACATTCCAACGTACCTTTTTCTACTAACAAAAATCTCTTTGTGGAGATGTACTGCCACTATTCGCATAATAGTCCTATGTGGGTGGCATGGGTCCATTTTGGCATGTTTTTTCAAGAATAGCCATTAAAAAAAGTGAAGTTTGATTCCCACAACCTTTTAATGGCTACTCTTGTAGAGCATGCCAAAATGGACCCATTTCCGCAAAAAAAAACAACAACAAAACAAGACTTTTACATAGCACTGTTATGCGAATAGCGGCAGTGTAAAGGTTAACATGTTCTCTAAACAGCAAAGGTCACATCAACATCCGTTCCCTGTTATGGATCCTTCAAAATATTGAGTCCTTAAAGTTTATACAATAAGAATGGTCGGTCATTCAAGCCTATTTGCCTATTTTTTTAAGGGGGGGATTTGTTAGTAGCTTAAGTATTCATGATAATTATTAGTAAGTGATGAGTATGTGTGTCCAATCACAAATGGTGATTTCTCAACACTGTTAAAAATTTGTAATTTTAATTGTTATGATTTGTCTGCTTTCGCAATAAGGACTTATCGTTCGTAGGGATTTAAACCTACTTGTCAAAAAAAGAGAAGTAAACTTACAACTAACTTAATTGCTAACTTATTGGCTATAAAGAGAGCTTATTGTAGCAATTGAGGATTGCAACGATTTATGTCAAAAATTGTTAATAATTCTATTTGACTTAGCTTCTAATGGTTCAACACAGAGGCGTCTCGTCGACCTGTTCAACCTGTTCATAGGACAGGTAGACAATCTCAGAAAAAAGTGATTTTTTCATATTTGTAGAGTGGATGAAAAATCATCGAAGGTAATTTATTTGTAATTTCAATGTTATCCCGAACATCCTTATTTTATTTTCTACGAAGTGGAAATTTATGCACCGTGAAGAATGTAACCTGATGGGCTACACTTCAGACTACGCCATACAACTCACACGCAACGCAACCCACACGCAATAATGACGACCGTTTGTTCAGACCTTTCACCTGAACTAACCGTCGTTCAACACTTCTCTGCACCTTCAAGTGCGGCAGGGTAGACGCAGTCATTTATGCTCACCACTACTAATGCGACGCCTCGCGTAAAAATGACATTTTTGGTTCAAACTTTCTGCTGAACAAAACCGATGTCAGTGAGAGAAAACATTCATTACACACCACCTGTCTTCAGTGTCTGGTAATCTGTTTCGTTATGCCTTTCCGTTTCTTCTCTCGACGTCATTGAAATTTGAGAGGGACCACGTGGCCGCGAGAGTTCGCAGATCCATCTTCAGAGCTTTCGTAGTGCAAATGAAAAACGAGCAAATTCATTCATTATTTCTGTCAATGTGGTGGAATTCTTCCGTCGATGTATAGTTTCATTCAAACCTCTACACCCATTTTGTTCATTCGAAAACTTGAACCTCGCATAGTCCGCATAGTATACGTTTGTCTTCTTACGCGCTGCTTTCTTTTTAGGTTAAAATTTTAAAATCGTCAAAGGAAACGCTTTAGCATTGAACTAAGATTTGATAAACAAAGATAGGTTTTTACTCATGCGAAAGTTTAGAGGCAAAAAGATCATAAACATAATTTTTATTATCGTTGGACAAAACCTGAATGATACTGACATTGCATATCACAACGCCATCCGTCGAGCGAACTTTTCTAGTTCTTCGACGGATCAAGAGTTATTTACGACTAAAACCGATCATTGAAAATCATGATGTGATAAATGTGGATAAAGATTTTTTCTATGAAATGATGCAGATATCATTATTCTACGAGAAAATTATCGGAAAACTCGCGGTCATAATAGACCCTAGAATTTCTTTGCCATATATATATATATATATATATATATATATATATATATATATATATATATATATATATATATATATATATATATATATATATATATATATATATATATATATATATATATATATATATATATATATATATATATATATATATATATATATATATATATATATATATATATATATATATATATATATATATATATATATATATATATATATATATATATATATATATATATATATATATATATATATATATATATATATATATATATATATATATATATATATATATATATATATATATATATATATATATATATATATATATATATATATATATATATATATATATATATA